>NC_051217.1:42242357-42464857 GCF_015220715.1 Pygocentrus nattereri
AGCGAATATTGCTGGACTGAGGAAGTGAATATTGCTGGGCTGAGGAAGTGAATATTGCTGGACTGAGGAAGCGAATATTGCTGGGCTGAGGAAGTGAATATTGCTGGACTGAGGAAGCGAATATTGCTGGGCTGAGGAAGTGAATATTGCTGGGCTGAGGAAGTGAATATTGCTGGACTGAGGAAGTGAATATTGCTGGACTGAGGAAGCGAATATTGCTGGGCTGAGGAAGTGAATATTGCCAATAATATTTTATGACTGTTGACAAAACGTTTTTCCTCTTGTGGGTAAATTGTTTGTTGACTCCTGAAATGTTTCAGAAAGTTACAGTAAGACCTTTATTTTAATGCATAAATATAATATTACAGACACTTTTCAGGAGGAAAGACATTAAAAAATATAATGGATACTTAAATAAAAGAAAGAAAATGTTCTTATCATAAATATTACAAATAAAGTAATAAAAAATCCTTAAATGAATTATTCCAGCTCTAATATGTGCTTAATTACAGTTGCTGTAGTATTAGTAAACCTCAAGTCTCAAAATAAGCTTGAGTTCCTTGAAGAGCCGCCTTTTAAAATGGTGCCTTGAAGCACCCAAAAAGCTTTGAGACCATGCTGTGTAAAAGAGCTGCTTAATGAATGTAAATGATCCTAAATTCCCCAGAAAAGGGTTCCTGAAGGGTTCCACGAGTATGCCAAGCTGTGGAACCTCAAAGGTTACCTTGAGTACACTTTCATCTTTAAATACACACAAACACACCTTAAACCCAAACGTATGCAAAGTCTTTCACATTTAAAGCATTTCATCATTAAAAGTCAGTTTAAAAGTCAGCCACCAGGAGGTGCTGCAATCTTTACTGAATAGTTTGAGCTCCTGAAAAAGCAGCTTATTTCTGAGTGATTAGTATCTGTTTTTAATATTTGTTTTCTGCTGTTTGGATTGTCAGTGCTCTGCGGAGTGTGGCACAGGCAGCCAGCAGAGGGCAGTAGTGTGTCTGATGAAGTCAGAAGAGGGCTACACGGTGATGCCGCCGTATGAATGCTCTTCTCTGGACAAGCCACTCGGTCAGCAGAGCTGCCATATGAAAGCCTGTGGAGCAAAGTGGTACTACACGGCCTGGAGTGCAGTGAGTGACCTGAAACCGGCCTGAAGTCTGTCTTTACAAAACAAGGAATTCTTGTTCATTTTTACTGCAGTTTTTCCCACTTATTATGTTACATGGTGTTACAGTTATTCAGATAGTCCAGATAAATGGTTCTGAACAATATATATATATATATATATATATATATATATATATATATATATGCATGCATTTATTGAGCATGTTCCTGAAGCTCTGATCAGCTAAACCAGCCCTGATCTCAGCCTTATTTTTTTCCAGTAGACCACAGTTTTATAATGATCTATACTGAAAACCTCAGAAACATAAATGTAGTAAAAACAGAAGTTGCAAAAGTCAGCACACCCTCCACAGCCACTTTTAAACTTTTTCAGATTTGAAATCGTTTATTTCTCCATGTACACAGTGCTCGAAGACGTGTGAGGGGGGGTTTCGTGTGAGAGAGGTCCGCTGTCTCTCTGATGAAATGACGCCAAGTGAGGGGTGTGAGGAAGAACTCAAACCGGAGGAGAAAGAGGAGTGCAACACCGAACCCTGTGTTCCACACATAGGTTAGCTTGTACACTCACCTGTTCTCACAGCCATGCCTACAACTGTCCTCTCAGCTGCACTCCCAGCCAAGTACACTCTCAGCCATGCTTACAACTATACCCTAAGCTATACTCGTATCCATGCTCTCGGCTGTAATCACAGCCATGCTTACAACTATACCCTAAGCTATACTCGTATCCATGCTCTCGGCTGTAATCACAGCCATGCTTACAACTATACCCTAAGCTATACTCGTACCCATGCTCTCGGCTGTAATCACAGCCAAGCTTACAACTATACCCTAAGCTATACTCGTATCCATGCTCTCGGCTGTAATCACAGCCATGCTTACAACTATACCCTAAGCTATACTCGTATCCATGCTCTCGGCTGTAATCACAGCCAAGCTTACAACTATACCCTAAGCTATACTCGTATCCATGCTCTCGGCTGTAATCTCAGCCATGCTTACAACTATACCCTAAGCTATACTCGTATCCATGCTCTCGGCTGTAATCACAGCCAAGCTTACAACTATACCCTAAGCTATACTCGTATCCATGCTCTCGGCTGTAATCACAGCCATGCTTACAACTATACCCTAAGCTATACTCGTATCCATGCTCTCGGCTGTAATCACAGCCAAGCTTACAACTATACCCTAAGCTATACTCGTATCCATGCTCTCGGCTGTAATCACAGCCATGCTTACAACTATACCCTAAGCTATACTCGTATCCATGCTCTCGGCTGTAATCACAGCCATGCTTACAACTATACCCTAAGCTATACTCGTATCCATGCTCTCGGCTGTAATCACAGCCATGCTTACAACTATACCCTAAGCTATACTCGTATCCATGCTCTCGGCTGTAATCACAGCCAAGCTTACAACTATACCCTAAGCTATACTCGTATCCATGCTCTCGGCTGTAATCACAGCCAAGCTTACAACTATACCCTAAGCTATACTCGTATCCATGCTCTCGGCTGTAATCTCAGCCATGCTTACAACTATACCCTAAGCTATACTCGTATCCATGCTCTCGGCTGTAATCACAGCCATGCTTACAACTATACCCTAAGCTATACTCGTATCCATGCTCTCGGCTGTAATCACAGCCATGCTTACAACTATACCCTAAGCTATACTCGTATCCATGCTCTCGGCTGTAATCACAGCCATGCTTACAACTATACCCTAAGCTATACTCGTATCCATGCTCTCGGCTGTAATCACAGCCATGCTTACAACTATACCCTAAGCTATACTCGTATCCATGCTCTCGGCTGTAATCACAGCCATGCTTACAACTATACCCTAAGCTATACTCGTATCCATGCTCTCGGCTGTAATCACAGCCATGCTTACAACTATACCCTAAGCTATACTCGTATCCATGCTCTCGGCTGTAATCACAGCCATGCTTACAACTATACCCTAAGCTATACTCGTATCCATGCTCTCGGCTGTAATCACAGCCAAGCTTACAACTATACCCTAAGCTATACTCGTATCCATGCTCTCGGCTGTAATCACAGCCATGCTTACAACTATACCCTAAGCTATACTCGTATCCATGCTCTCGGCTGTAATCACAGCCAAGCTTACAACTATACCCTAAGCTATACTCGTATCCATGCTCTCGGCTGTAATCTCAGCCATGCTTACAACTATACCCTAAGCTATACTCGTATCCATGCTCTCGGCTGTAATCACAGCCAAGCTTACAACTATACCCTAAGCTATACTCGTATCCATGCTCTCGGCTGTAATCTCAGCCATGCTTACAACTATACCCTAAGCTATACTCGTATCCATGCTCTCGGCTGTAATCACAGCCAAGCTTACAACTATACCCTAAGCTATACTCGTATCCATGCTCTCGGCTGTAATCACAGCCAAGCTTATAACTATACCCTAAGCTATACTTAGTTAACTGCACTTCATGCTGCACTTACAGTTAACAATACTCTCTGCTATACTTACAGCCAAACTGATTTTCCTTTTAAAATATGGTTTACGTGACTTGTATATCATTGCATTCTGTTTTTATTTACATTTTGAACAGCGTCCCAAGTTTTTTGGAAGTGAGGTTGTACTTACTGCCAACTGTACTCTCTGCTGTACACTCTGACAACCATACCCTACGCTATAGATACAACCAGTTATACTCTCAGCCGTGCTTACAGCTAAACTTTCTGCTCTGCTCACAGTGAACTGTACTCTACACTGTACGCTTTCACGTTTGGGCTATAATCCCAGCTGCACTCACAACTGCATATATCTACTCACAGCTTCACTCTCAGCCATAATTTTAGCTATACTCAAAGCCAGCTATACACTCAGCTAGGGGTGGGCAATATGAGGATATTTTATCATTACTGTGATAAATTATAATACATTATGCGTTTTTGAGCAAGTCTTGAATATCATCAGTTTTTTAAAAAAAATCTTGTTCCATTAGAAAGTGGAAACTGGGTTACCTGGATTTAGTGCAGCACCCATAGTAAACCATTAAATAAAAATCCCTGTAGATATAGATTTCTTCTCCTTCTTCTTCTTCTTCTTCTTATTGTCTTATATTATTATTTATTAGTATTATTATTATTGTAGCATTTATATACGTAACACTACACATTCTATTCCGTCTGTTCCAACATATTAAATCTCAGGAAACCTAAATAAATTGTGAAAATGTCTTTGCAATTTTTTTGCCATATCGCCCACTCCTGCTCTCAGCTTTGCTCACGACTACGCTCTGAGCTGTACTTATCTTACAGCTATACTCTCAGTCATGATCGCAACTATGATCTGTGCTGTATTCACAAATATACTTAGTTACACGGATCAGGCACAACATCATGACCACCTCCTTGTTTCTACACTCATTGTCCACTTTATCAGCTCCACTTACTGTATAGCTGCACTCTGTAGCTCTACAGTTACAGACTGTAGTCCATCTGTTTCTCTGATACTCTGTTACCCTGTTCTTCAGTGGTCAGGTCCCCCATGGACCCTCACAGAGCAGGTACTGTTTGGGTGGTGTGTCATTCTCAGCACTGCAGTAACACTGACGTGGTGGTGTTGTGTTAGTGTGTGTTGTGCTGGTCTGAGTGGATCAGACACAGCAGTGCTGCTGGAGGTTTAAACACCTCAGTGTCGCTGCTGGACTGAGAACAGTCCACCAACCAAAAATATCCAGCCAACAGCGTCCTGTGACCACTGATGAAGGACTAGAGGATGACCAACACAAACTGTGCAGCAGCAGATGAGCTGCCGTCTCTGACTTTACATCTACAAGGTAGGAGTGTCTAATAGAGTGGACAGTGAGTGGACACTGTTTAAAAACTCCAACAGCACTGCTGTGTCTGATCCACTCGTACCAGCACAACACACACTAACACACCACCACCACGTGAGTGTTACTGCAGTGCTGAGAACCACCACCCAAATAGTACCTGCTCTGTGAGGGTCCATGTAGGTCCTGACCATTGAAGAATAGGGTAAAAAGGGGCTATCAAACTATGCAGAGAAACAGATGGACTACAGTCTATAATTGTAGAACTGTGTGCTCACTGCCCCCTAGTGTGTGTGTGCGTGTGTGTGTGTGTGTGTGTGTGTTCACTAGTGTGTATGTGGTATTTCACTTCATGGAGGGGTTAAATGCGGAGGTGAAATTTCCCAGTTGTGGGACCAATGAGGTTTATAATTTCAAGGTAAGGAATGATTTAATAGTCCTGCTGAAGATATTTATCTTACATTCACCTTCTCTTTTTACGTCCAGATGAAAACTGCCATGACAAGTACTTCAACTGCAACGTGGTGGTCCAGGCCCGACTCTGCGTGTATAATTACTATAAGATGGCGTGTTGTGCCTCCTGTACACGTGTGGCCCAGCGACAGTCGGCATCCAAAAGCTACAGATAGGACTAACCACTGGGAACCTCACCCACCTCGAGCCTGCCACTAGAGGGTGCCATAACCAGACACAGCACACTCCAAGAGAACCAGCTTTGGGTGCTGTCAACAAACAGTGTGTTCAGGTGGAGAAAAACACAAACGCAGCATTATGTGCTTGGGGAACAAAGGGAAATCCCACCGAACTAAAAAAGTCAGACCATGCTCTGAGGAGACTGTCCAGAGAGCCAATTTGTGGATGACGACTCTGATCTGGGGCCACAGAAGCAGGACGTCTTGGATTCTCCTGGATTTTACTAAGTGTATTTGGTCATGGGACGCTTATGTAAGAGCAATGACCACAATGACTCAGTGGCCCAAACATGTCCATCACACGGTGCTTGGTTATTAACTCAAGGTGAAGATTCTAACAGGATCCCACTAAAACACAAAGTTCAGCAAAACACATAACAGCATGCCTGATAATATAACTAATGAGCTGCACATCGAAAAGACAAAAAGATACTCGCTCAAGTGTCAGCAAAGCGTGTCCTGCCAAAACTGCTTCTAGCCACCATCACTTCATTTAGAAAACATTCATTTTCAGTTGGCATTTTTACATCCACCCAAATTTAGACTGGCATGCTTATAATGTGCCCTGTAACGGAATTAAATTCACATTTGGATGATAGATCAGGCATCTTACAGATGCTGAAGTGTCTATTTACCTCTAAGCCTCTAAGGAGCTGTTTGCTTTGTAGTCCATCCGAAGTTCATTTTGGAATCAGGATACTTTTGACATTATTGTCCCAGCCATCATGGAGAAATGATCATTTTAGCATTCCGGTGTTGACGGGAAGAGGAAAGCAAATGAGAATTAACGCTAAGAACAGAATTGCCCTGACCTTAAATATACCAAGCTTTGATATGGCATCGAATTTCAAGTGAAGTCTCACTGATGTTCCAAATATGTGTATCCATGACAGATCTTTATGCTAAAACGAAAGAAATAGCATTACTGAGTAGATAGGAGAAAAAGTCAGGCCAAGTTTGGTGGTTAAAATATTGCATTAATTCCTTCCACACTGGCCGTTAACATGCATGACTGGTGTGAAAGACTACACTGATTGACGAAGTGCTTTGGGTCTACTTTCAACACTTGCCAATTGCAGTTTCTAGACAGTGTTAATGTGATTATATACGGTCTAGGCCAGAGGTCGGCAAGCCAAATGTTAAGAAGAGCCGTTTTGTTCTTTTACCAAAAATCAAAGCACCTTGGGAGCCACAACATTTTATGTCCATTTTACCATCTTGCCTGTAAATATGTCTCAGTATGTGCTGATGTACTAGTATAAGCTAAAAAATGTAATATAAATGAAAACACAGACTTACATTGCTCTGCTTTAAGCTTTAGCTCAGCTGTAGCTGCTTGTCGCTTCTCAATCGCCAGCTTTTTGTTCTAATTTTCCTGTAATGAGTGCACCTGTGAATCTGAATAAGAGGCTGGCAAATGAAAAGCTGACTTCAGCTGCAGCTTCAAAAAAAGCTTCATGACCGTTTTGGTTTTTGACAGTTTCTACTTGCAGATTAAACGTATCAGGAAACTAGAAGTTCATTTGTGTCCAAATGATCGATGTTTGTCTTAAATCTTTCTCTTTGCCTTTTCGTTAGCTGCTAGCTAGGCGAGACTGTTGTCTGCATTGCTATGGTGACCAGCGGTCTGCGCGCCAACCTTCAGTGTTAAACAGTGAATTAGCAGTTCTACATTAACTCCAGCGTGTAAGACCATTTATTGTTAAAACTGTGTTAGAACTGTGTGTTATAACGATCAGCAGAGCTTTTGACTGCAACATGAGGATTCTTTTATTTTTACCTAAAATCTCATTTTGATGTTTTTCCGCAACAGGGCAGTAAAAGAGCCACAATAAACAAATCGAAGCTCAAAATGTTAGCAATGATGTTTCTACAGTGGACCAAAAAAAGTTTGACTTCTAACAACAGCAGGTCCCTTTTTGGCGCTGTATAGAACCGTTTCTTGAACTTTTCTTAAACTTTTGTTCTTTAAAGCAACAGGTTTCCCACTGAATTTAAGAGCCTTTAACCAGGCAAAGAACTATTTATGCATTCAAATGACTCTTTGAGTTGTCACAGTTCGATATACAGCACTGTGTGAAAGTTTTAGGCATCTAAGCAAAGTTTTAACCAGTTGACCTCAGCAGTGAGTTTATCACAATATACATTAGAATAAAGTCGTATTCATAATTTTAATAACCATAAAAACAATAAAAAGTAACAAGAATTTCTTGGGTCCATATTTTTCCTGGACACCTTCACAGCCGCCACAGAGACTCGTTAATATCATCAATTACATCATGAGCTCAATTTACTGAGCACTGATTGGTCAAACCAGGAGCTGCTTTTTAACTACATATAATACTGGGCTTCCTCGAGGAGCGGCTTGGAAATGGGTAAACAAACAAACATCCAGAAAATCATAATTTATTATTTATATGATTATATCTCATTATTAATTCATATTCTATAATTTTTTAATTCAAATATTAACACTTTTCTCAGCAAATAAACAAATAGATTTTGAAAATGTGTCTAAGACTTTCGCACAGCACTGTATAACCATTGTATTCACTAAAGAACCCACTTCTTTAAAGAGCTTAACGCTGGTGAACATTTCCTATGTGACTTGAGATTCCAGGTCCTGGGACAAGTCTTATGAAGAAACAGTCATTTCAGTCTGTGTGTATAACAGTGTACTGGAAAAGCTGAGGGCCCTTTTGCCTTCAGAAGGCTTCTGAAAAGGAAAGCAACATTTTCTGCTCCTTGTAGTATCAAACGTGGGCTTGAACAGGAGTTTTCATTATTGATTTAACAGCTTGGAAGCAGATTTTGCTACAGTAACCTTGTGCTGTGTCTCAGGAACAGAGTCTGACTTTCAGTGTCATTCGAGAGTGAGGAATTCAGGTTCTTCTAAAGGAAACTGATATTCAAATCTGTCTCAACACAACAGAAACCACAAAGCATAGAAGACAGTGTTGATGTTTCACCTCAACCATGTTTGGTGTTTGTCAGAGTTTAGGAAAAATGAATAGCTTGTTAGCAGTGTGCCGTACCTGGATAGAAATAAAGTCAACATGGGAGGATTAAGGGAGGTTTTGCTGCAGTAACTGATGCTGTGACTTTTTCAAGTGCAGGCAGTCAAACCTTCTGAGAAAGCTGAGATGATATCAGCACCTGGACTGACCGCCCTGCAGTGTATAAAATTAACCACTAATTTATATTTCTTTACTTTCGTTTATTTCATTCATATTTATATGTTGAAACTATTCCGAAGTGTTTACAGTTGTAACAGCTTGTTTATCACGACATTCAACCTGATCATAATCCATTCAGCAGAAGTGTTATTATTTTATAATAAGAGCTGATTAAAGCCTCAAGTTTGTAAAGTCAAGCTGCTTGTTTTCTCTTCTTTTAAAATCGTTTACAGCAGTATCACGGAAATCTTTCCAGTGTTAAAGAATAAAATTATAATGTTAATGTCAACTCAACATTAAGGGTTGCAAATGAAAGCTTATGTTGTTAATAAATAATTAAGCAAGTATTGTTTATATAATTGATGAAGTGTTTATTACTTACTGACTGATTAAGTACTTAGCCATAAACAGTGGTGGACAGTAACTAAATAAATGTAAGTAGTTTTTTGGTGTATCTGTACTGAAGTTTTTCCATTTCTGGGCGACTTTTTCCTTTCACTCCACTACATTTCAGAGTCTAATATCCGACTTTTTCCTCCTACATTCTGAGAAATCTGTCGTTCCTTTTGGTTTCTGTGTGTATAAAAACGTAACGTCAAATCGAAAGAAGCGCAAAGCCAGAGCACCAATCAGGGCCCAGCGGTCACTTTGTTTAGAGCTGGTTTTGACCTGTTGGTCATACTGACCCAGTGCAGCACGCGGTTCAACGTCAGCGCAGCAGCGTAAAACTTTGGGAGAGTCTGTTCAACATAAATGATGAACTAACCTAACTTTGTGTAAATAGAGCTCAATATAGAAATATGTCCACATATGCAGTCGAGACTGACGCGGCTTTTTTCTGAATTTCTACAAACACCATTTCATTTTATAGTAAATGAGTTTGGGCTGGTTTATGTTTATGAACAGACGCCTACAGATCAACATAGTAAAGGAGCTCATCTGTGATCCTGAGTTTAAAGCCAGTTTTTATTCAACTTAAACTTGGAACTAAGTTGTAAATAAATCTGAAACTGAAACTTTGCTTGTGTGTAAAAAGTGATTTCAGAGCCACTCGGTTCTCCCTGATGGAAACTGTTTACCTTCAGTGTTTTGTGCTTCTGATCATTTTAATAGACGTCAGCGTCACTAATTAATGACGTTCTATTAAAAGACTGGTATACCAAGAGAGACGCTGGAGGACTTTCACCTGAAATGAGTTCATGAAGCCAGTCTGGTTATAAAAATGATAACAGGACCAGATCAGAGCCAGAATTACTCTTTTAGTACTTTTACTTTATACTTAAGTACATTTGAAGGTAAATACTTTAGTACTTTTACTCTAGTGGAGGTCTAAAGGGAGGAACTTCTACTTTTACTGGAGTAATATTTTATCTTAGGGGTCTCTACTTTAACTTAAGAACATGATTTGTGTACTTCGTCCACCACTGGCAATTAATGATTGACTGAACTGTTAACCAAGAGTTTAGTTTTCATTAGTAGCTGCTTATTTACTCAACAGTTGTGTACTAACTGCTGTTTGTTACAGTGCTAGTGGACTGATACATGAGTTTAGTCATGTGAGGAAGTGAATTGAGAATTCACTAGCACTTATGCGTTAATTCCATTCATTAGCTGTTAGTTAATCTACTGATTAATCATTATATTTTCTTCCACTGTGCCAAGTTGTGTGGAATACAGTCCTTGGGCTTTGCAGACACTTTCCTTCACCACATATGCATCTGCCTCACTATCCTCAGAATGGGCTTCACATCTTCAAGTTTGGTGGAGGGGGGATCATGGTGTGGGGTTGTTTTCCAGGATTTGGGCTCGGCCCCTTAGTTCCAGTGAAAGGAACTCTTAATGATTCAGCACCAAGAGATTTTGGACAATTTCATGCTCCCAACTTTGTGGGAACAGTTTGGGGAGTTTGGCCCCTTCCTGTTCCAACATGACTGCACACCAGTGCACAGAGCAGGTCCATAAAGACATGGATGAGGAGTTTGGTGTGGAAGAACTTGACTGGCCTGCACAGAGTGCTGACCTCAACCCAAGAGAACACCTTTGGGATGAATTAGAGCTGAGACTGCGAGCCAGGCCTTCTCATCCAACATCAGTGTCTGACCTCACAAATGCTCTTCTGAAGAATCGTCAAAAATTCCCAAAAACACACTCCTAACCCTTTTGGAAAGCCTTCCCAGAATAGTTGAAGCTGTTATAGCTGCAAAGGGTGGGCCGACATCATATTAAACCCTATGGATTAAGAATGGGATGTCACTCAAGATCAAATGCGTGTGAAGGCAGACGAGCGAATACTTTTGGCAATATATTGTAGGTAGGCAGCAACAGAGAGAAATATGCACACATATTTACAATATTTGTCTTGGATGCCTAACTTTAAATGGATGGTCCAAGTATGATGGACTAATTTTAGTTTTTCTAAAACTGTTTCTTGAATTGTTCTTGATTCCTGTGTTAGTTTATTGTGTAGAATTTGTTAGAATAAAGGTTAATTGATAGACTAAGCATATTTTCACCTTTACTTTAAGGACAATCAAATAAAGAGAAAATAACAAATCAGTAACCAGTCAAGTCTGTGTCCTGAATTCATGGCATATTCAGTAGTAGAAATAAACACTTAAAAACTAATAATACTAAACTGACAATAAAATAAATAAATCAGTAGATTAATCTACAGATAATTAACGGTGCTAAGATGGTTCTTATGTTATTTTGTCAAATTGAGTAAACACTTATCAGTTCATTAAAAGTGCAATAAACAGCAGTTTTTGAATAAATGATCTGTAAGCTAAAAAAACAACTATCCATTGTAGTCAGTTACTTATTACAAAGTACTTAATCAGTAATTAAGTTAATAAGTAATGCCTAATGTATAGTTAACTATATATATATATATATATATATATATATATATATATATATATAAACCAATGGAGGCCTGGATTTGGAGTCACACACAAAATTAAAGTGGAAAAACACACGACAGGCAGTTGTAATGTTACAACTTTAATGTAATGTCCTTAAAACAAGTCAAAATGAGGCTCAGTATTGTGTGTGGCCTCCATGTGCCTGTATGACCTCCCTACAATGCCTGGGCATACTGATGAGGTGGTGGATGGTCTCCTGAGGGATCTCCTGTCAGACCTGGACTAAAGCATCCGCCAACTCCTGGACAGTCTGTGGTGCAACGTGGCGTTGGTGGATGGAGCGAGACATGATGTCCCAGATGTGCTCAATCGGATTCAGGTCTGGGGAACGGGCGGGCCAGTCCATAGATTCAGTGCCTTCATCTTGCAGGAACTGCTGACACACTCCAGCCACATGAGGTCTAGCATTGTCCTGCATTAGGAGGAACCCAGGGCCAACCGCACCAGCATATGGTCTCACAAGGGGTCTGAGGATCTCATCTCGGTACCTAATGGCACCACCAACATTCAAAAGTGACCAAAACATCAGCCAGAAAGCAGAAAGGCACTGAGAAGTGGTCTGTGGTCCCCACCTGCAGAACCACTCCTTTATTGAGTGTGTCTTGCTAATCGCCAATAATTTCCACCTGTTGTCTGTTCCATTTGCACAACAGCATGTTAATTGATTGTCAATCAGTGCTGCTTCCTAAGTGGACAGTTTGATTTCACAGAAGTTTGATTTACGTGGAGTTATATTGTGTTGTTTAAGTGTTCCCTTTATTTTTTTGAGCAGTGTATATGTAACAACATCACCTGAAGGTGTTCTACAGGATTCAGGTCAGGTAACCTGTGTGCTTTTCATTGAGTGTTTAGGATCATTGTCTGTTTGAAACAGTCAATTCGTGCCAAGAGTTTTGGCAGTAAAAATCACCTTCTCATTCATCATTATAGTCAAACGCTATGTATAAAAGTTACCACCCCTTCACACGCTGAGCTCATGCTGCTCCATAGTAACACACTGCCTCCACCGTGTTTCACAGTTGCCACAATGTAGTCAGTGTCTTGGCCACATCTGATCTAAACAGGTCTGTCTTAGCGTAGTCTGACAAGAAAATGTCCTGACAGTATTGATCAAGCTTTCATTTCATGTTCTTTGGTAAACTGTAGTCTTGGTGTTTTGTGTGGATTTCTTACTAATGGTTTTCTTCTCAGATGCCACCCACGAAGGCCGACTTCATGTATACACATCATGCATAGGTCCATTGAAACTTCATGTATGCACATGATGCATAGGTCCACCACTTGCTTGCATATAAAAAGCTTATTACAATGGAATAAAAGCATCGATCAGGTTCCATGGTTTTGCCTGAGAGACGATTGAAGCCAAAAAACACCTCTGAATAACAGTTCTACATGCCTGCTTTATATAGGCCAGCTATTTTTGCGTCCTTTGGACCAACCTAAACACACCAAATCCATAACATCAGCTTTGTACAGGTTGGTTTAGCGAAACTGGAACTTCAGATACCACATACCTAACTTAAACACAAAGTCAGCTTTATATAAGTTGTTTTAGCAAAACTGAAGGAACCCTCTGACCCTTATCTGTTTAGCTGAGAGAGAGAAATAATTCAGGGCCCCCTTAGTTTAACATTCTAGACGTATAACTTCAAATCATATAAAGGTTCAGATACCCCATAGTAATGCCTATTAACAGTATGAAATCTCTTAAAAGCCTTGGTTATATTATGATTTCCTGGTATCATTTACAGCTGTTTTTTTGCTTGCTGGTTTCATCCTTTTCCCTGTTCAACTTTAATGCAGGTAAGCTGAGTCTATTAGAGACTTATGTTGTAGTGTTTCTAGTAAGCTGGTCACAAGTATGTGTGTTGTTTTCAAGACCTTTAGAAGCCGCTAATGCATTTCACAGGCTTTTTGCTCCTTCCGTATCACCAGTTGATCACTGCTTGTAAATTGCAGACTTGGATTGCTAAGTTTAAACATAGCCCAGCATTCACTACGACCCAACAATCAATATGTCCTACTGATAATAAAAGAATAATTGAATAAATGCGTCCGTTCTGTAGAATTCTGTCTGAATTTTGTCTGAAGTATATGTAGATAATGTGAGTCAGTGAAAAGGTGCTGAGGTTTTAGTTGAAGAATACACAGTGGTATAGTCACAGTAAAGTTTATTGCTTCAGGTGTTATGCTATGTTAACATACACTCAATACAGGAAAAGAAAAAAACACAGGAATGTCGCCCTTACCCCATTCTTTAATGTAATGGAATCAACCTGTTAACAATAGCTCAAATCAGCAAAGCTTACAATGGACCTAATAGTTAGAGAAGGCATGTAAATGAGGGGAGGAACACAATTAATACAGGAACACATTCTTCAAAATAAGACACATGTATATATATTCAGAAAGATTCATCCCATTTCAAAGTGCCATATTTCTATAGCCGTGAAGTGAAGTGCCTAGGAACCAGTCACATAGCAATTGAAAGAGGGGGTCATAGAGTTTCTGACTGTCAGTGGAAGATCAGCTCCCTTCAGTCTGCTAGGAGATGCGACCCCTGAGCAGAAAGCGTTCTGCGTTCTCCACTTCAATGAGAGTGAATCCGTCATAACTGTGCATGTGATTTTTGTCAGCAGGGAACCTCCAACAGCTCAGAGTGTTCGTCGTTGGTTCCACAGCACTGAATGATCTCCGAAATTGCACTGAAAGAGCCGTGAGCGCAGTGACACCCGACACGCTCAATTGACTATGGGATGAATTTGACTATGGTGTTGTCGTCTGTACAGCTGGAGGAGGTTCAGACTGAGAACTTGTAAAATTACATAATAAACTTTATGCTCATTTAAACCATTTACAGTTGGGCTGCAATGTTCTGTAATGATTTACAAGTGAATCTTGAAATTGGATGAATCTTATTGAATCACCCTGTATATATATATATATATATATATATATATATATATATATATATATATATATATATATATAATCTATGTATGCAGTACAGCACAAATACATCATAGTCCCAAGCACCATTAATCGCCAGACAGTGGCATTGCATGTCATGATGGCTGAAGAAATACGGTTTTTCAGACAAAAAGAAAGATTTTATTTGGCCAGGCTGGATGCAATGTGATTTTTTTCAACTTGAGCTCCAGAAGTTCATCTCATTAGATGGTCTCCTCACCTCATCAAGGAGTCCATGAAAATGAACAGATTTCCTTATGCTCATCCACCTCAGAAGTTTACTGTTGAATGCAAGCCATGGTCCACTGAACAACCTAGCATGTGTAAGTTATGCACCTTCTTATGTTCATCCATGCAGCACAACCAACACTAACCCTCATTCTCAGGCAAGTCCACTATGAGGCAATGAAGGCTTGTAGACAGCAGAAATAGTGTACACAACAATATCCAACAGTCCCCAAGGTAAATCAACTAAATCTACCTAACACCAAATAATGAGGACAGTAATAAAAGGCCCAAAGTAGCAAAGTCTTACTCTTCCAATTACCGTAGTGACCGCTGGAGGCAGTGCAAGCAATTACGGGTAGAGAGTAAAATGATGAAGAGGAAAAACACATAGAAAAGAAGTGGCACTCAAATTCATCCAGCTAGAGTTCCTCTATTTTTTTTCCAAGATCTTCTTCTTTGACCTCTCCTTTCCTCCCCCCTTTGAAGATGATGGGTTCTCCTTTACTCTCCCCTTTGGAGATGAAGAGCTTTCCTTAACTCTCCCCTTTGAAGATGGTGGGTTCTCCTTTACTCTCCCCTTTGAAGATGAAGAGCTTTCCTTAACTCTCCCCTTTGAAGATGGTGGGTTCTCCTTTACCCTCCCCTTTGAAGATGAAGAGCTTTCCTGAACTCTCCCCTTTGAAGATGGTGGGTTCTCCTTTACCCTCCCCTTTGAAGATGAAGAGCTTTCCTTAACGCTCCCCTTTGAAGATGGTGGGTTCTCCTTTACTCTCCCCTTTGAAGATGAAGAGCTTTCCTGAACTCTCCCCTTTGAAGATGGTGGGTTCTCCTTTACTCTTCCCTTTGAAGATGAAGAGCTTTCCTTAACTCTCCCCTTTGAAGATGGTGGGTTCTCCTTTACTCTCCCTTTTGAAGAGCTTTCCTTTTCTCTTGCCTTTGAAGATGATGGACTGTCCTTCAAGCTCTTCTTTGAAGATGATGGGTTCTCCTTTATTTTCCCCTTTGAAGGTGAGGGACTGTCCTTTACTCTTTTCTTTGAAGATGATGGTGCTGCTGTCAATTCCTTTCTGAGTTTGATTTCTTTTACTCTCTTCTCAACATGTCTACCATCTTCTTTCTCTACGGCATCTCCTCCAGACTCTGATCCATTCTCTTCACTATCTTCTTCCTGCTCCCCTCTTTCTTCATCATCTTCTTCAGGCTCTCTCTCATTCTCTTCATCACCTTCTTCCTGCTCCTCTGCCTCTTCATCATCTTCTTCAGGCTCTGTTTGATCCTCTTCATCATCTTCGTCCTCCTCCTCTGCTTCTTCATCATCTTCTTCAGTCTCTGTTTGATTCTCTTCATCATCTTCTTCCTGCTCTCCTATCTCTTCATCATCTTCTTCCTGCTCTCCTATCTCTTCATCATCTTCTTCAGTCTCTGTTTCATTCTCTTCATCATCTTCTTGGTCCTCTGTCTCTTCAGGATCTTCTTCTGAATTTCTTTCATTCTCTTCATCATCTTCTTCGTACTGCTCATAGCTCTTGTCGACATATTCAGGCTCCATCTCTCTCTCTTCAAATTCTGCCACTCTCTCTTGACTCTCTTGGTCTACCTGCCACTGTGACAGTGCTTTGAGCAGCAGGATGAATTCTGCTTTATCAGGTTTTCTGTAACTGAATGGGTGGGGAAAAGGAAACAGTAGTCGAGCCAATGGAATCTCATTTGCATGAGGTGCACTACACCACATAATATGAATTGACATTCTTATTATACATGCAAATGCAGAAGTCTGGTCTTCGTACAGAGAAACTGAATCAAGCCTAGAGTAACAATATATAAAATTTCCATGTTTCCATTTTTTCCCTTGGATTTCCTCCTGATTCTGTCTCTACTTCTGCTTGATTTTCTACTGTAAAGTTCTGAAATCATTAGTCTTTCTCAGAAAAAGAGACACAATCCAAGAGAACCAGCTTTGGGTGTTGGTGACAAACAGTGGACAAATGTGGACAAAGAACAAAATATGGCATTATCTGCTTGGGAAACCAAGGGAAATGCCACCAAAGTCAGAAGATGCCATGAGGAGACTGTCCAGAGAATCAATTTGTGAATGACCACTCTGGTCTGTGACTACAGAAGCAATTTAAGTCTTGGATTTGGTGATGGAACACAATGACCACAGTGGCTCAATGGCTCAAACATGATGCTTCGTCATTTACTCAAGCTGAATCTTCAACCAACATTTTTAGATCTGCCCAAATTTAGATTGTCATACTTATAATTGTGCCCACATTAACATGTAGATAACAGATCACGCAATCTAAATATATGAAAATGTCTTTCTAGCATTCTAAAATGGATTGCTAATTAATTTACCTAAACCTCCAAGGAGCTTTTTGCTTTATAGTTCACCAGAAGTTCCCATTAGATCTAGAATTGGGACACTATTGATACTATTGTACCAAACCATTGAGGAGAAACAGTTGTTCCAGCTTTCCAGTGTTCCTGTGTGGAGGAAAGCAAATGAGAGTTAGGACTAAGATGATAACCGTCTAGACCTGGGATACAAGCTCATTTGCTTTCAGTTCCAAGTGAAGTGTCACTGACGCTCCAAAGGCAAATTTATGTCTGAAGATAAACTCTGTTTGGACAATATTAAATGTACATGGTGTTCTGAGGTAATGAAAAAGGAATTCAATGGAAGAATCCTTCAGCCACTTACTAGGTAAAATGTCAAGTCCACACAACCTGGAAAAGCAATATCAGTGAGAAAGGTGAGATCCTGTAGGCTCATTACAAGGGCCAATATAGAGGCAGCTACACTATATTCACATATGCACAATATCATCGACTTTTTAGACAGATAACTAGAAATAAAGACTTTTTGTATCACTGCCAGGTCCACAAAGAACTAATGTTAAATATTGAGACCTCAATATTTATCAACTAATATCTACTAAAAACTCCTTCCTTGGTGATATTATTGCTGTGTGGATGCAAGTTGTGTGACTGAAGAGATGTTTAAAAAGAATAACAGCCTTCTTCCTTATAAACTAAGCTATCTAAAATGGGCTTGTGACAGATTGTTATTTAAAAATAATAAGGAAACATGAATGAGTAGAAAAATATCATAGTGTGAGTTCCTTGCGTGCTGAGTGATGTCAGTGACAGCCATTGTGAAAAGCCTAAATTATTTATTTCAAAATCAGTGGTGATCATTTTTTTAGGCTTCATTTTAGGTTTTTACGAATTGTTGTCACAGTCTTAGGTGTGAAAGCAGGTGCACCTAGCTGCATGACTGTCGGCCTCACCCACACAGACCTCAGGCACCGACCCCAGGGAAGTGTGTGTAGACCACTTTGTAGACCTTTTCACCTCAACCATTTTTGGTGTTTGTCAGAGTTTAGAACAAAAAGCAATAACTTGCAATAAATAAGTAAATAATAATAAGTTATCTGTGCAGTGAAACACCCACATACACACTAGGGGGCAGTAAGCACACTTGCCCAAAGAAGTGGGCAGCCCTATCCACAGCACCCGGGGAGGAGTTGGGGGTTAGGTGGCTTGCTCAAGGGTTTTGCATCAGTAACTGATCCTGTGACATTTTTCATTTCAGATAAGCACAGGTGGTCAAACCTTCAGGCAGACTGACGTAATATTGAAAGCACCTGGACAAACAACTATACAGTGTATAAAGTTAACTTCTAAGTCATATTTATTCACTGTTCACATTTATTTGTTGAAACTATTTAGAAGTGTTAGCAGTTATAACAGCTTAATTATCACAACATTCAAACTGATAATCTATTCAGTGGTGGTGTTGATGATGTCATTTTGGGACCACTGCCCACTGCCCACTACCTACTGGAGAGGAAGCAAGGTGATCAGCAGGCTCTACAAGCTGCAATGCGGGCTCCAAAGCTGGTGTAAGAACAACAGCTCACTAGACCCAGGCAATGGTAGAGATTAATCTAGCTAATTAAGCTACTACAGTTTTTTAACATCTACAACCACCATGACTTTTGAAACAGCCTGTGTTCTCCTCTGCACAACCCATCCAGCGCTGGAGCTGGGAAAACATTCAATCAAGTTATTTTCCTCTCTTGCCACATTTTCAGTCATTTTGAGGTCTCTTAGCAAGGCAGCCCCTGGTTGTTTCTTACCCAACCTCTTGTCATTACTGCTGAGAATGATTTTCTCTGGAGGTTGCTGACCTCCAGAGGTTGCTGATACACTCCGTCGACTGTAACTTCCTTACCTGATTTTTTTGGACATTGTGGACAGTTCCTCAGGCCACCTCAGGAACTCTGATGATGTCAGATCTAATGATGTCTCCTTGGATACACCACAATCTTTCACTTAGCCAACGTTTTGACTCTATATAACCTTATTTGCAAAGAAGGTTTGGTATTAATAGCTGTCTTGCTGGCCTAGCACTCTCTGACTGTCCACTAGGTAGAGCCACCCCTATATTTCCATTAAGTCTTTTGCTCTGACTGAACCCAGAGTTTAAAGAAGAATCTTCCAGCCTTAAGATTATCCTCAACTTTACCTGCTATCTTGTCGAGTCTTTCCTTGCTGTTGTGGCATGTAAAAATGTCATCTGAATCAGTGTCCTCTTCAAGATCTCTGCTTGCTTTTGACAGAACACAGGTCCTGGGGAGCATTCCCCATTCTACTATTTAATGAACTTAATCTGCAAAGACAATCTGTCACTCTGGTGTTCTCTTGAGCTGATTCTCTGTCCTCAGGAAATTGCTTCCACTACTGTTGTTGGGAAGGGAAGCTTGGATCCTCAGTCCCAGGTTACTTTGCATCCCAATAAGGGGAGCAAAGTATTGTACGTGTCTTCTATGGCATTGTTAAGCCCTTCTTTCATGATCTCAAGTTCTTTCCTCTGCTAGGGTAATTTCCTCTTGGTTGGCAAATTCCACAGTGGCATCATCCACATTTCAGCTTGTAGGCCGCTCCAATACTGTTCCACCTCCACCATTCAGGGACTCTTGGTTACAAGCAGGTGTATCCAAGGTCTTAGCTGTAGCTTTTTGTTGCAGCCAAACTACCTCATCCTTAAATTGGACTTTAGGCCTTGTGAGCAGGTGGAGTGGATCTTTGACTCATTGTTGTTACATCTGTCTCCTTGAACAGGTTGCGGTGTGCTCTGTCCAAAATCTTTCCAAGTGGAATCTCCCACAGGACAAATGGGAGCAAGAAAATTTTTCACTCTTTGTGGTGCAAGTCTGCCTTCTCAGTGGCCAATAATAAGTTCAATCTCTTCTGGTCTTTTGAACTCTTTCAGTTTGACCTGTGGGAAAAAGTTTTCAGTTGGCAATCTCATCTAAAGAATAGCAGACTACCTCATGTGCTGTCTCATGTATTATGCCACATTTTTAAGATAGTGATGCTGGATTTTTTGACAAATCAGACAACTTGTTCGCAAATGAGACATCACTAGATTGTAAATAGCATACAGACACTGAGGTCCTCTGAAACTTTGATAGAATTTTATGAGATCTAATGTGGCAACAGCAATAAGATTACCCAGTCAGCAGTAACTGTTTTCCAGAGACGTTGTTAGTTCTCAGCTGACCTCAGGACAGCTGTGGCTTGGCCATACACTGAACTACCTGCTGTGTTTCCCCTCAGTACGAGATGCTACACCACACCAAACAACCCTGATTTCTTGAGCAACACACGTACTGGAAACTATGCAGCATGTTTTAGACCAGTTCCAGTAGCTACACATTTTGGGCTACAAGCTCCTTATTATTATAAATTATTATAATAAAAATTATTAATTAGCTGAAATATTAAGAGTGTATTTTTTTATCTACTCATACTACAGCAAGCATGAGAAGTTCACTGCTAACTAGTATACTGGTAGCAAAATGTCATGTGACATAATTAAGATATAACTCTAGGTTAGATTGAATTATATCTCATTACATCTATGAGTAGCCTGTCCTTCTATTAGCTAGGTAGTTCACATTTTCACTGTTCACATTTATTTGTTGAAACTATTTAGAAGTGTTAGCAGTTATAACAGCTTAATTATCACAACATTCAAACTGATAATCTATTCAGTGGTGGTGTTGATGATGTCATTTTGGGACCACTGCCCACTGCCCACTACCTACTGGAGAGGAAGCAAGGTGATCAGCAGGCTCTACAAGCTGCAATGCGGGCTCCAAAGCTGGTGTAAGAACAACAGCTCACTAGACCCAGGCAATGGTAGAGATTAATCTAGCTAATTAAGCTACTACAGTTTTTTAACATCTACAACCACCATGACTTTTGAAACAGCCTGTGTTCTCCTCTGCACAACCCATCCAGCGCTGGAGCTGGGAAAACATTCAATCAAGTTATTTTCCTCTCTTGCCACATTTTCAGTCATTTTGAGGTCTCTTAGCAAGGCAGCCCCTGGTTGTTTCTTACCCAACCTCTTGTCATTACTGCTGAGAATGATTTTCTCTGGAGGTTGCTGACCTCCAGAGGTTGCTGATACACTCCGTCGACTGTAACTTCCTTACCTGATTTTTTTGGACATTGTGGACAGTTCCTCAGGCCACCTCAGGAACTCTGATGATGTCAGATCTAATGATGTCTCCTTGGATACACCACAATCTTTCACTTAGCCAACGTTTTGACTCTATATAACCTTATTTGCAAAGAAGGTTTGGTATTAATAGCTGTCTTGCTGGCCTAGCACTCTCTGACTGTCCACTAGGTAGAGCCACCCCTATATTTCCATTAAGTCTTTTGCTCTGACTGAACCCAGAGTTTAAAGAAGAATCTTCCAGCCTTAAGATTATCCTCAACTTTACCTGCTATCTTGTCGAGTCTTTCCTTGCTGTTGTGGCATGTAAAAATGTCATCTGAATCAGTGTCCTCTTCAAGATCTCTGCTTGCTTTTGACAGAACACAGGTCCTGGGGAGCATTCCCCATTCTACTATTTAATGAACTTAATCTGCAAAGACAATCTGTCACTCTGGTGTTCTCTTGAGCTGATTCTCTGTCCTCAGGAAATTGCTTCCACTACTGTTGTTGGGAAGGGAAGCTTGGATCCTCAGTCCCAGGTTACTTTGCATCCCAATAAGGGGAGCAAAGTATTGTACGTGTCTTCTATGGCATTGTTAAGCCCTTCTTTCATGATCTCAAGTTCTTTCCTCTGCTAGGGTAATTTCCTCTTGGTTGGCAAATTCCACAGTGGCATCATCCACATTTCAGCTTGTAGGCCGCTCCAATACTGTTCCACCTCCACCATTCAGGGACTCTTGGTTACAAGCAGGTGTATCCAAGGTCTTAGCTGTAGCTTTTTGTTGCAGCCAAACTACCTCATCCTTAAATTGGACTTTAGGCCTTGTGAGCAGGTGGAGTGGATCTTTGACTCATTGTTGTTACATCTGTCTCCTTGAACAGGTTGCGGTGTGCTCTGTCCAAAATCTTTCCAAGTGGAATCTCCCACAGGACAAATGGGAGCAAGAAAATTTTTCACTCTTTGTGGTGCAAGTCTGCCTTCTCAGTGGCCAATAATAAGTTCAATCTCTTCTGGTCTTTTGAACTCTTTCAGTTTGACCTGTGGGAAAAAGTTTTCAGTTGGCAATCTCATCTAAAGAATAGCAGACTACCTCATGTGCTGTCTCATGTATTATGCCACATTTTTAAGATAGTGATGCTGGATTTTTTGACAAATCAGACAACTTGTTCGCAAATGAGACATCACTAGATTGTAAATAGCATACAGACACTGAGGTCCTCTGAAACTTTGATAGAATTTTATGAGATCTAATGTGGCAACAGCAATAAGATTACCCAGTCAGCAGTAACTGTTTTCCAGAGACGTTGTTAGTTCTCAGCTGACCTCAGGACAGCTGTGGCTTGGCCATACACTGAACTACCTGCTGTGTTTCCCCTCAGTACGAGATGCTACACCACACCAAACAACCCTGATTTCTTGAGCAACACACGTACTGGAAACTATGCAGCATGTTTTAGACCAGTTCCAGTAGCTACACATTTTGGGCTACAAGCTCCTTATTATTATAAATTATTATAATAAAAATTATTAATTAGCTGAAATATTAAGAGTGTATTTTTTTATCTACTCATACTACAGCAAGCATGAGAAGTTCACTGCTAACTAGTATACTGGTAGCAAAATGTCATGTGACATAATTAAGATATAACTCTAGGTTAGATTGAATTATATCTCATTACATCTATGAGTAGCCTGTCCTTCTATTAGCTAGGTAGAGGGCTTGGTAGACAGTCTTTGTTATGTATGTTTAATGTGTGCTTCAGTAATCAGAAAGAGCAATAGATGTAAATGCTACCACTCTGAATACAGGGAGTAAAAGACCACGCTAAACAGAAATGCAACAGACATATAGCACAGAAAGGGTTATCATCTAAACAAAACAGCTCAATTCATAAGCAAAATGCAAATCCTCCTTACATATAATCGTATCATCATACAAGCTCTGTTTGCACTTCAGAAAATGCATGACAGTCACACCCTCCTATCACACAAAACCAAATGCATGCCTTCACATCACAACAGTGCCCACATAGCCAAGCAGCCATGCGAGTCAGACACGTCAGCATCAGAAAAATGTAATTAAACCCCAAATAAACCTTCACATTACACAAACAGCATCAGCAGCGGTCAGAATAAAACCTGCTGGCACAGTGGCCTGTAAGATTTTAAATAACTTACCCTTTGATGAGGGCACTACTTGAGGAATCCATAACCTAATGATGTCCAGCCTCCTGTCCTCTTGGATGAAGTAGTTGATGGTGGGGTCATACAACTGATCCTTTGCTTCTAAATTTGTCAATGATTGCTTCTCAAGCATTCTGATGATAATGGGCTGACTTTGTTAAACTTCCTTTATCACAAAATCCATCTTTACCCCAAAACCCCCACACTACACTCAACAGCGAGGAGTCCCAGCAATAGAGCTTCTGCTCCTTAGTTGATCCTGTCATCCTGGTGTATAGTGGTGTAACTGCTGGAGTTGAAATGCCTCTCTTTTTTCGGTCCAGGTTAAGCTCTGGTGTAGGTTGTCCTTTGCTGATAAACTCCATCTTTTCTTTAAAAGCTACACTAGAAAATGTTATTGATAATAAATTCCTACTGATGTCCTCCTCACCAGCGGTAACGCTACTCTCGGCTTCCGTCATGAACCAACAAGCTAGCTAGCTTTTGTTGCTACCTTCACGCACCCAGCGTGTACCCCACAGCAGGCGGAACTTGTCATAAAGTTAGCAATAACAAAGCCCACCCATTTAGAGGGAAGATAAGATTGGTCAATCTTACTGTCATTTGAAATCGGTCTCTCATTGAATTACTTTTGCTCAGCCCTTTGTAAATTTATAGCTGGACCACCAACTCATAGGGAGACACAGAGCCTTCATTAATTTAACTCTTCACATTCCAGTACAAATTAAATAAGCAGGTTTAAAGGATTTTGCCACGATTGGTCCCTCCCAGTCATCCATATGCTTTTGTTTTGGTTTTAGTCTTGTCCATGTGCTTCTGTTTTGTTTCTTGCCGGTCCTGCCCCCTTGTTTTCAGACCCAGCCTCTGATTGTAACCACCTGTGTTTTCCATCTGTGTCTTGTTAACCCTCATTATCCCTGTTGTATTAAAGACCTGTGTTTGTCCTGGTTTGTTGCTGGTCTTTGAATTCTCATATGGTGTGTTTTCTTATGGCCTTGGTTAGATCCTGTAGTGTTTTATTTTTCTGGCCTCCATGGTGTTTCCCGTCTGTGTTTATTTTAGTTATGTCTGTCCCTTGATACCACCCCCGCCCCCCCCCCCCCCCCCCCCCCACCCCGTTGGCTCCTTGACCCTGGACTGTCAAGACCCCGAGTATGGATTTGCCCATAATAAATGCATATCTCAGCATATGCATTCACCCCATCATCACTTCACAGCATTACAGATTTATTTGCTTAGATTTGTATTTGTTTAGCTGATGACTGTCAAAACATGATCAGTTGAAACTAGAACAGTTCAATTTTAAAATATTATTCATTAGTCATAGTCTAAACGGTCCAGGTTCAAATAGCCAAGCAGGAGAGACAGACATGACAAAATGAACACAGGCATAAACATTCAAACAACACACAGTAACCCGAACAACCAACAAAGACCAGCAAACACAAGGGGCAAACACAGGGCTTAAATACAACAGGGAAAACGAGGGACAGGTGGAAAACAGGTGGAGACAATCAGAGGCGTAGTCATGAAACGAGGGGGCTAAACCAAAACAAACGCACATGGGCTAAACCAAAACATGAACACATGGACAGAACTGGGAGGGGCCAATCGTGACATTAGGCCTTCTCTAAGGGCGTAGAGTGCCCTGATGGTTCTTAATTAATTTGTCCTTAGTAATAAGCAATTGACTACAATGTTAACTAAGAGTTTATTTTGCCATTAGTTTATTGTGTATTTACTTAATAATTGCTAATGAAATCATGTCAAGAAGTAAATGAGAATTCACTAGCACTTATGTGTTGGTGCCATTAACATCTGTTAATTAATGTACTGATTTATAGTTATACTTTCCTCTACTGTGCAGTGTTGTGTAGAACACACTCTTTGGTGACACTTTCCTTCACCACCACATATTCATCTGCCTCACTATCCTCTGAATGGTCTTTACATATAATGTAAAGTGAAAATCTTCACTACTTATGTACTGATTATACTATGAATTAAGGATTAGGAGCAGCCAGTACACATTCATTAACACAGTAGAAACTGTGGAGAGATCAATGGAGGACATATCCAAACTGAATATGCACACAACAGCCAAGTATGGCATTTGAGAAATAACATGTGTGATAGGGTTAGCGGGTTAGGCCTAAAATGCAGTTTGCTCATTTAAAGGCAGAAGGAAATATGCACATATTGACAGCAATGGCCATACTATTTTGCTTGTCTATTACATTTTAAGATGTCAAAAGCATTCTTTTTGGAGTGATACTGTAATGTCCCAGCCTCCTGGTGGGTTACCTCTAACCTCTAGGAGGAGGCAGAGAACTGGGATGAGCTG
Source organism: Pygocentrus nattereri (assembly GCF_015220715.1). Taxonomy (NCBI): domain Eukaryota; kingdom Metazoa; phylum Chordata; class Actinopteri; order Characiformes; family Serrasalmidae; genus Pygocentrus; species Pygocentrus nattereri. Next base: position 42,268,357 of record NC_051217.1, read on the forward strand.
ATTTAGCTGTGCTCTACTTAAGGAGAGCTCTCCTATAGCTTACTGCTCAGTCTTGAGTTTATGGTGCCATGTGCATATCTCTCTGCTGAGCTGGTAAAAGGTATTCCCTCATGCCCTGAGTTTTTGTTAGCCTCTAGGTCCCTCTCAGTTGTTTTTCCATGTGTAAGTATTAAAAACTCTTTTCTGTTGACTTCTTTCCCCCTTAGTTTTTAGAAACACTTTTCTTGGAACATGCTGCTCTGGCATTTATTTTGTTTGGCCTTAGCCTTCTCCTCAACTCTTCTACAAGGCGCTCCTCAGTCACACACTCACACAGAGTTTGAGAGTTTGAGCCTCTGTTAGATAGATACAGATACAGTGCTGTGCCTTTAAGAGAAGCTAATTCTTTTTCATGTTTGTGTATAGTAGATCCTCTCTCACGAGAGAAGAGAGAAGAGAGAGAGAGAGAGTTGGGCGAGTTCTTGTTCTTGAGAGGAGCACGGGCTTTAGCGGAAAATATATACTTTGAGCTCTCTACCATTCTAGCCGTCTCAGTCCTCCAGTAACCTTGTTAAGGAGCTTCATGCTACATCTCCTTTATGTATAAATGGCATGTTTGCAGCCGTGCGACCTGGCTTAATATGGTCTGTATAGTAAATAAACGAGTTCTTTGTAATAGCCCACACCCGTGTCCGTGTCGCCTCCTGTGTGCTAACTACTAACTACACACCACTCATCGACCCCAACCTCGAAGCACCTTGCCTCCAACATACGGTAGGAGAGGTTACACCTCATTCAGTGCAATGTTGCTTTTCTTCTTTTTTCCCCTTCATTTTTGAGTCTTCAAGATGGTGCAATGAAGGTGACAGCCTTTTGCATCAGCTCTCACTGCCTTTGAGCGTTTTTTGTACATTTGTACTTTTCTCCTTTTCGTTTTTAGGTATTTATTTTTTGACTTGCCAAAGGGTTTGCACTATGGACACCAACCTTGTAGCATTTGCCCTGGTCCTCACTTTACTTTTCTCTGTTAACGACCATGTCTCGAGATCCTGTATGGAGGCCTACTGTTTACAGGAAGGGTCAATTGTTAGCATTACGCAACACAGCGGTCCTGCCAGATTACTGACCTGATATCCCCCCGCAAGCTGAGGAGGAAGAGGTGGAGTCATGCCAGAGCTCTGCATTGTGTCAGGAGGAGACATTACAGACCTGTTCTTCCTTCAGTCATTATGGGAAATGTGAGATCTCTACCCAATAAGATGGACGAGTTGATGCTGCTTACCCGACACTAAAGGGAGGACCGAATCATGGCTAACTTTGCTAACTCCAGACACAGTCACCACTTTGAATGAGAGAGTGGTAAGAGGAAAGGAGGAAGGCTGGCAGTATTTGTGAATGATAGATGGTGTAATTTTGTGGCACATCACTATTAAGGAGCAAATCTGCTGCAAGGACATTGAACTGTAAGCCATTAGCATGAGGCTGTTCTACCTGTCCCTGCCTAGCCCAGGTGAGAAAGGATCTCAGGAAGATCAAGGCAAGGAAATCTGTGGGTCTGGATGGCATCAGTACAAGGCTCCTTACATCCTGTGCAGATCACCTGTGTGGAATAGTTGAACACATGTTCAACATGAGCTTAAAGCTGGGCAGAGTACCACAGTTGTGGAAAATGTGTGGTACAGAGGATGTATCACCCAAAGGATCTCAGCAGCTGCAGGCACTTATGTGAGACCTGATGAAGACCCTAGAAAGGCTGGTCTAACCCATCTCTGTCTGCTGGTGAGCTCATCTAAGGACCGATTTCAGTGTGCCTACCAACCTAGCATTGGAGTGCACAACCCCATCATCTACCTCCTACATAGAGCTCTTTCTCACCTGCAGAACTGCCTTTAACATCTTACAGCATGGGCTCCTGAGAGACAAGCTGGAGAACACAGGAGAGGACCACCATCTATCAATCTAGATTCTGGACTACCTCACCAATTGACCAGAGTACGTGAGGACACATGACCGTGTGTCTAACATGATGGTTAGCAGCACAGGGGCCCCTCAGGGAAGAGCCCAGGCACCATTTGTACACCCTGTACACTGTGGACTTCATGTACAGCTCACCAAATTGCCATGTGCAAAAGTTCTTTCAATGCTTGTCAATCTCATTACAGATGAGGGTGAAAGAGAGTGCAGAGAACTGACTCAGGACTTGTATGGACTGGGAAAGCACCCCCTGATCAGTGCGAGAAATTGAGAGAGTGGACTCTTAAGTACCTGGGTTTTCACCTCAACAATAGACTGGACTGGTCAGATAACACTAGTGCACTTTATAGGAAAGGCCAGAAGAGACTCTACCTGCTTAGGACAGGAAGAGACTTGACAAACTCAGAGAGCCTCTGTCAAGGGAAGCCCCCTAGACCCATTGGGAGATTGAGAGAATGTTAGCTAAGCTAGCATCCATGCTGAGGAATGGCTTCCACCCTATGCCAAATTAAGACTCTGACAGCACTGGGCAGCTCCTTCAGTGTCACATCATAGGTCCTTCCTTCCTGCTGCTGTTAGACTGTACAACCAGCACTGCTCCCAGTAGAACCCCCAACCCTCTGTTAGGCCTCACAGTCCTACAGAAATCAACGGCGTATTTATCACCTTACTCATGTGATCTTCTTGAGAGTGTTGCAGCTTGTTTGTAGCACTGTGGAGTTTAGCTTTTGCTGGGAGTTAAACTGCAGTGAGAAACACTACTGTAAATTCCCTCTGCAGATGGAGGGGTCTTCTCTTTACCATTATAAATTCTTAGTCTGAGGAGCAGAATTGTTCACCGTTACTGAAGGTGCACCAAGCATTGCTTATGCATATACACACACTGCCACCTCTGTGGTACAAAACTAGATCATGCTTCCTGTTTGGTTTATTGTGTACAAACATTTAGAATAAACATTAAATGATCAAGGACACAAAATCAAGTACAGAGAAATATCAGTAACTAGTCAAGTCTTCATCATGAATTCTTAGCATAATTAGTAGCATAAACAATCACTTTCCTGATATGGGACATAAACAAGTAATTAATATCAATAAACCAGTATATAAATGAACAGATAAGTAACAGAAGCCAGGATGAAAGAAATTTCACCCTCTATCCCATTCTTTTATTTCACAGAATCAACCTGATTATTAACAAATCATGTGGGCAATAATATGAAGCCAGAAACAACAATGGACCAATGAACACAGGAGGCATATAAATGTGAAGAGAAAACAGGAGCAATTTCTTGAAATAAGAAATACATTTGCATGAGCTGTGTCAGCTAAACAACACAAAAGCACCACAGTCTCCAGCAACATCAGCCACCAGACAGTGGCATTGCAATCATGACGGCTGAGGAATTAAGATTTTTCAGACAACAGAGAATGATCCTCATCGTCCAGACTGGTTGCAGTGTGATTTTTTCCCACCTGAGCTCCAGAAGTTAATTTCTACCATCTCATCAAGGACTCCTTGAAAATAAACAGATTGCCTTATGGTCATCCACCTGAGATGTTTATCTTTCAATAGTGTTGGATATGTAGGTGTGTAATGGTCCATTGAGCAAGCGAGTATGTGCAAGTTGTGTTCTTCATTACTGACATCCATGCAGCACAGTCGGCACTAACCCTCATTGCTAGATGAGTCCGATTCACCACTTGGAAAAGAAAGAGAATAACATAATAAGTAGTTTTAGACCGTTGTTGTAAAAAAATGTTTCAATGGTTTAGATGTGAAGGTTTCATCGCAAAAGAATCTCCCTCTGGCCTCGATTTACACAAGGACTCCATTTCCCAGAATTCCATGGGAGATCATGTGATTGAAGAACCTTCTCATTCAATCAATCGTCGCTCTAACAGTGTCTCCCAATTCAGGGGCTGGTTCCTTCATAGACCACATCCTTCGAAGGCTGCTTAAACCTGTAAAGGCTGGACTGAACTGAGACGGTCTGCCGTATGCTGTTCCTGCCCTTACCATCAAGCCATAAAACGCCGCTCTTGTCAAATTCTTTTAAAGTTCTTTAGAGATGGAGCCAGAAACGTTGATTTTAATTATTGACTTTTCCATTTATTAGAGCTGGAGCTGCTTTACTGCTGGCTACTGATGAGATTTGTTTTTTTATCTTTATATTAGCCATGCGCCTCAGTTTAAACTCAATATTATATTTATATATATTTAACTTATATTTCAGAGTATAATCTTTAGCCGCCGTTTGCTCCTCTGTTGATGTTGCCATCGAATTGGGAATGTTGGCTGGCGAAGGATGCACCCACTGGATCCTTCATTGCCATGGAAAAGAAGGACATATTTCTCGGCCACATACGAAGGAACCTTTAAAATGGGACTGTCTAGTCGCCCCGCTGTGACGCAGTCGGCCTTCAAACGCAGCCTCTGAAGGACGCAGCACCTGAATTGAAGTCTCCTGAGAACTGATTCTCTACACGTGGTCTATGTCGTATGACCCTATAGGTTGGTTAGTGTAGTGGTTAACACCTTTGCCTTCTACGCTGTAGACTGGGGTTCAAACCCTGACCAGGGCAGCACCCTACACTATACCAATAAGGGTCCTTGGGCAAGACTCCTAACACCACCTTGGCCTACCTGTGTAAAATGATCAAATTGTAAGTCGCTCTGGATAAGAGCGTCAGCAAAATGCCGTAAATGACCCGTTTAGTTTATAAGGCCGGGCTTTAGCTTCGCCAAATTGTGAGGTATTTTTTTCTCCTAGAGAACTACTGAGCGTTTCCATTGTGTTTGCAGTTGCCCTTTTGGATTATTGGACTCTTTCCTGGATTTCTTTTTGTTGTGTTTTGTCTTTGCTCTACTGGTTATGATTGCTCTGTTTTGCCTTTTTGCTGTTTTGGGTTTGACCCATGACTGTACCATGACTACGATTCTTGCCTGTCCCTTTTGTATTAAAGCCTCATCTCTTGGATTTTAACATGAGGGTCTGAATAGGTCTGTCATCTTACATACTGATAATTACTGATTATTACATATTTTGTACTTGTCTTTTCCTCATCTTTTCCTTTATTGAGTACTAATAATTATGTAAATAATTTTTTTAAAATTATGTAATAATAAATGTTCTATTTTAATCTATATTAGATTTCTATTATTTATTTCTATGTTTGTTACTAACTGCCTCGGCAATTGTGAATGTTATTTATTCCATGCCATTGAAGCTCTGTTTTGAGAGTTTTTCTTACCGCTGAGTTTAAATGGTGCAAATGTATGTGATTCTAACTTAAGTTGTGGTCTAAATGATGTGTTACTGATCTATTAGGGACACGTTGCCATTTCATTCACATGAAAATCCCTGTCACGAGGCACGTGCTAGCAAAGGTAGCATGAGTTTACAGAGCCCAGGGCCCCATCTACATCACCTGCTTAACTTTAAATATTTACTCTAGAGGGATAAGGGTACTAGACAACTAGGTGCTAGGATTATAGGCAGTGAAGCAGCAGGCACTAATGATAAGTACACATTAATATCTAACAGTCCTGAAGGTAAATGAATTGATTCATCATGATAACAAATAAAAAAATGGAAGGTAATTTAAGTTTAACAGCAAAATTTACTCTTCCAATTACCATAATAACCCCAGGAGGCAGCACAAGCACGGGGAACAGACAGGGAGCAATGAGCTGCCCGGTGAGCTGTTCATTTCTCTCTCATCTGAAGAAGATGGGCTGATCATTTCTCTCTCATCTGAAGATGGTGGGCTGTTCATTTCTCTTTTCCTTGAAGATGGTGGGCTGTTCATTTCTCTCTCATTTGAAGATGATGAGATGTTCATTTCTCTCTCATCTGAAGATGGTGGGCTGTTCATTTCTCTTTTCCTTGAAGATGATGGGCTGTTCATTTCTCTCTCATTTGAAGATGATGAGATGTTCATTTCTCTCTCGTCTGAAGAAGATGGGCTGATCATTTCTCTCTCATCTGAAGATGGTGGGCTGTTCATTTCTCTTTTCCTTGAAGATGGTGGGCTGTTCATTTCTCTCTCATTTGAAGATGATGAGATGTTCATTTCTCTCTCATCTGAAGATGGTGGGCTGTTCATTTCTCTTTTCCTTGAAGATGATGGGCTGTTCATTTCTCTCTCATTTGAAGATGATGAGATGTTCATTTCTCTCTCGTCTGAAGAAGATGGGCTGTTCATTTCTCTCTCATTTGAAGATGATGGACCCTTCTTTACTCTTTCATTTGAAGATGATAGGCTGTTCATTTCTCTTTCATTTGATAATGGTGAGCTGTTCTTTTCTCTCTCATTTGAAGATGATGGACTCTTCATTACTCTTTCATTTGAAGATGACGGGCTGTTCATTTCTCTTTCATTTGATAATGGTGGGCTGTTCATTTCTCTCTCATTTGAAGATGATGGACTGCTCATTTCTCCCTCTTTTGAAGAAGATGGGCTGTTCATTTCTCTTTTGTTTGAAGATGGTGGGCTGTTCATTTCTCTCTCATTTGAAGATGATGAACTCTTCTTTACTCTTCCTTTTGAAGGTGAGAGACTGTTCTTTACTCTTCCCTTTGGAGGTGATGGACTGTTCTTTACTATCCCCTTTGAAGATGATGGACTCTTTTTTACTCTTCCCTTTGAAGTTGGTGGGTTGTTAATTTCTCTTCCCTTTGAAGGTGATGGACTGTTCTTTATTCTCCCCTTTGAAGATGATGGACTTTTCTTTATTCTTCCCTTTGAAGATGGTGGGCTGTTCAATTCTCTTTCATTTGAATATGATGGACTGCTCATTTCTCCCTCTTTTGAAGAAGATGGGCTGTTATTTTCTCTTTCGTTTGAAGCTGGTAGGCTGTTCATTTCTCTCTCAGTTGAAGATGATGAACTCTTCTTTACTCTTCCTTTTGAAGGTGAGAGACTGTTCTTTACTCTTCCCTTTGGATGTGATGGACTGTTCTTTACTATCCCCTTTGAAGATGATGGACTCTTTTTTACTCTTCCCTTTGAAGTTGGTGGGTTGTTAATTTCTCTTCCCTTTGAAGGTGATGGACTGTTCTTTATTCTCCCCTTTGAAGATGATGGACTTTTCTTTATTCTTCCTTTTGAAGATGGTGGGCTGTTCAATTCTCTTTCATTTGAATATGATGGACTGCTCATTTCTCCCTCTTTTGAAGAAGATGGGCTGTTATTTTCTCTTTCGTTTGAAGCTAGTAGGCTGTTCATTTCTCTCTCATTTGAAGATGATGAACTCTTCTTTACTCTTCCTTTTGAAGGTGAGAGACTGTTCTTTACTCTTCCCTTTGGATGTGATGGACTGTTCTTTACTATCCCCTTTGAAGATGATGGACTCTTTTTTACTCTTCCCTTTGAAGTTGGTGGGTTGTTCATTTCTCTTCCCTTTGAAGGTGATGGACTGTTCTTTATTCTCCCCTTTGAAGATGATGGACCCTTCTTTATTCTTCCCTTTAAAGATGGTGGGCTGTTCAATTCTCTTTCATTTGAATATGATGGACTGCTCATTTCTCTCTCATTTGAAGATGGTGGGCTCTTTTTTACTCTTCCCTTTGAAGATGATGGGCTACTCTTTACTCTTCCTTTTAAAGGAGGTGGACTCTTCTTTACTCTTCCCTTTGAAGGAGATGGACTGTTCTTTGCACTTCCTTTTGATGGAGATGGACTGCTCTTTACTCTTCCCTTTGAAGATGGTGGACTGCTCTTTACTCTTCCCTTTGAACATGATGGGCTGATCTTTACTCTTCCCTTTGAAGGAGATGGACTGTTCTTTACTCTTACCTTTGAAGGAGATGGACTGTTATTTACTCTTCTCTTTGAAGGAGATGGACTGGTCTTTACTCTTACCTTTGAAGGAGATGGACTGTTATTTACTCTTACCTTTGAAGATGATGGACTATTCTTTACTCTTCCCTTTAAAGGAGATGGACTGCTCTTTTCTCTCTCATTTGAGGATGATGGACTGTTCTTTTTTCTCCCCTTTGAAGATAATTTTAGAGCTTCTTTGGAGTCTGTTTTATTCTGTTCTTCCCATTCCGATCCTACCTCTCTCTCTTCAAGATCTTTTTCAGACTCTGTCCGACTATCTTTTTCTTGCTCCCCTGCCTCTTCAGGATCTTCTCCGAACTCTCCCTCATTCTCTTCATTATATTCCTCTTGATGCTCCCATCTTTCTTCAGGATCTTCTCCGAACTCTCCATCATTCTCTTCATTATATTCCTCTTGCTGCTCACATCTTTCTTCAGAATCTTCTTTGAACTCTCCCTGATTCTCTTCATTATGTTCCTTCTGCTGCTCCCAGCTCTGTACAGGAACTTCTCCAAAATCTCTCTCATTCCCTACATATTGTTCTGCATGCTGCCCCCAGCTCTGTACAGGAGCTTCTCCAAAATCTCTCTCATTCCCTACATAATATTCTGCAGGCTGCTCCCAGCTCTGTACAGGAACGTCTCCAAAATCTCTCTCATTCCCTACATAATATTCTGTAGGCTGCTCCCAGCTCTGTACAGGAACTTCTCTAAAATCTCTCTCATTCCCTACATAATATTCTGCAGGCTGCTCCCAGCTCTGTACAGGAACGTCTCCAAGATCTCTCTCATTCCCTACATAATATTCTGCATGCTGCTCCCAGCTCTGTACAGGAACGTCTCCAAGATCTCTCTCATTCCCTACATAATATTCTGCATGCTGCTCCCAGCTCTGTACAGGAACGTCTCCAAGATCTCTCTCATTCCCTACATAATATTCTGCATGCTGCTCCCAGCTCTGTACAGGAACGTCTCCAAGATCTCTCTCATTCCCTACATAATATTCTGCATGCTGCTCCCAGCTCTGTACAGGAGCTTCTCCAAAACCGCTCTCATTCCCTACATAATATTCTGCAGGCTGCTCCCAGGTTTGTACAGGAACTTCTCCAAAACCGCTCTCATTCCCTACATAATATTGTTCAGGCTGCTCCCAGGTCTGTTCTAAATACTCAAACTCCATTACTCTCTTTTCAAAAATAGGTTCTATCACTCTCTCTTGCCTCTGTCTGTCTGGTGAACCTGCCACTGCTACAATGATTTGAGCAGCAGAATTCTGCTTTATCATGTTACCATGTAACTGAATGGGTGGGGAAAAGAAAACAGTAGCCTAGCCAGTGGAATGTTATTTGCATGAAGTGCACCATACTGAATAGCATGACATTCCCACTGAAAGTATACACTGTCCAAAAGCAGCTTCTCAGAGCTGGAGGTGACCTTTTTAATTATACATGTGCAAATGAACAAGTTGGCTTCTGGTATAGAGAAACTGAATAAAGCCTAGAGTAACAATGCATAAAATGTCCATGTTTCCATTCTTGTCCATCCAATGTCCATCCTTGGCTTTACTCATAACTCTGTATCTACTTCTGCTTGATTTTCTATGGTAAAGTTCTCAGTTCATTTGTTAGTCTTTCTAAAAACTGCCACAGTACTCTCTAAAAGAACCAGCTTCTGATGCTGTGAACAAACTGTGATCAGGTGGAGAACAACAAAAATACAGCATTATATGTTTGGGAAACAAAGGGAACTAAAAAGTCAGACGATGCTCTGTGGACCAGAGTCCAGTGTACCAGTTTGTGGATGACAACTTGGTCAGGGCAACCCTCCTCAGGGCTGTGTGCTCAGTCCACTGCTGTTCACTCTACTGACTCACGACTTCACTGCAAAGTACAGATCAAATCACATCATCAAGTTCACTGATGACACGACTGTGGTGGGTCTGATCAGCAAGAATGACAAGTCAGTGTACAGAGAGGAGGTGCAGCGGCTAACGGACTGGTGCGGAGCCAACAACCTGTCTCTGAATGTAGACAAAACTAAGGAGAAGTTCCTTGGTGTCCATATCACAGATAACCTCACCTGGTCCCTCAACACCAACTCCATGGCCAAGAGAGCCCAGCAGCGCCTCTATTTCCCACAGAGACTGAAGAATTTGGGAATTGCACTGTCTCCAACTGCAAGACCCTACAGTGTATAGTGAGGACAGCCGAGAAGATCATCAGGGTCTCTCTCCCCTCCATCATGGACATCTACACCACACTTTGTCCGGAAAGCCATCAGCATTGTGGACGACCCTGTCTAGCCCTCACATGGACTTTTCTCACTGCTGCCATCTGGCAGAAGGTACTGGAGCATCCGTGCCACCACTGCCAGACTCTGCAACAGCTTTGTTCCTCAGGCAGTCAGGTCTTTAAACTCACAAGGACTGATCTGAAAGCCCCCATCACAAACACTCAACAAACACAATTCTTTTGATGCTCTACTTGCACAATCTGGCACATTGCTGCTGCACTGTGTTTACACTGTTTACTCAGGTTTTTCTACCTCAGTAACTGCTGTGTTTATGTCCGTCATCTGACTGCGTGACTCACAGATCACAGCATGTTAATATCTCTGCACCTTATTCTCACTACCTCATGTCCAGAATGAGCGTTGTGTCAGTGCTGCACTGTCCTGTCTGTTTACTGTGTCTAATGTCTGTTTATCGTATTTATTGTTTTGTTTCTAGTTTCATTTTTTGTTTGCACACTTTGTCTGCATGTTCGCACTTTGTACTATTTGTTCTGTGGAGGAACATAAGCTTCACTCCACTGTGTACTTATACATAGATGGAATGACAATAAAAGCCTCTTGACTCTTGACTTTTCTAGGCCATGGGGCAGGTGACTTTATGACAGAAGTTCATGATAGAAGTAATTCATGTTTTGATGTACTTATAGAATGTTTTGTAAACAAAAAATAAAAAGAATGAAACATTTTAAAATGTAGAATTCAGTAGCAGATTAAAAGTTTTTGAATAAATTGTTGATTTTCAATGCAGTGTGTTCTTTATGAGCTCCTTCCTCACTGATGATTGACAGGTGGATCTTCACCGTGCGGTGCTGTGTCCCTTCAGAACTGGGGGCTAAAGATAATGTTCACCATATTAGTTTATTAATTATACTGTGGGAAATGTAATACACATTTTATCGTTTTAAACCAATTAATTCATCTAAATCATCAGTGTCAGTCAGTAACTGCTTCCATCCAAAGGACTTTTTTATGAAAAATGTGGGCTGTGGAAGCAAAAAAGTGGGTAATATTTGCAATCAGATGTTTTTATTTTTTAAGATCCAGTTTAATACAAAATACCCCCACCCCCTCCCCTGTGTCCCCATGGCACCCATAAACCCACATCCAGCCATAAACCCAAGAAAATAATAGTACTAAATAATAGTGAAAAAGTAAACAAATGAATAGTCTCTATGACATATCATGTAATGCAAAACAGGTTTCAGTTGCTAACTTTCTTTCCAAACAGCTCAAGGTCCTCCTGTTCGCTCCATGGATCCTTGCAGTTGAAGGTTCCATATTAATAATATCCACAAAGGTGAGGATCCACTGCCGCCAGCACAGAGAATGTGGAAGTTGCCAATACAAGGCTAACATTTTTTTGCAGTTGTGAAACCTGCAAGCCAGATTTGCTTTTCCGCACAATTTAAATTTATCAGCACAATTTAAATTACATTCAGAATCGTCAATCAAAAGCAAAGTTTATACTGTATTTGGAATGGTTTTACTGAGAATGTCTGACATTGTAAAAGAAACCTTAGTCCAAAACTTATGCACATTTAAAATGTGCATCTACCATCAGAACAAAAATGACAAAGAGGAGATGCAATAAGGCGCATATGGCAGCGTCTGCAGGGGATTAAACCGGATCTGTGGATAAAATTGTTGATGTGATGTTATTCCATATAATAAGCCAATTGATTTGACCTTGGCCACTTTCTAGCTCTTTTTCTCATATAGTTTGTAGACCTAAAGGTTTATATACAGCACGTAGCATAATAAGATAAACTTTGGAGCTTACCCAGCTTTTGGTTCCCATGTTTTTCAGTCCATGTCATTTAAAATAAATGAATCTTCAATCAACATTTTAATGGAAAATGTGGGCTGCGTAAGCAAAAAAGTGGGTAATATTTTATGACTATTGACAAAATCTTTTTCCTTTTGCAGGAAAAGTATTTGTTGAAAATAAAAATAAAAATGAAAATGTTGCAAAAAGTTTGATTAGGAACTTTTTTTAATGCATACGTTTAGTGGCATGTCACACTTCCTTCACATGCCTTTTACACTTTTCGTGGAAATATATAGTGCAAAACCCCAATTTTTTTATCAAATATATTATCAGTAAGCCAACAAACAATCCTTAAATTGTTTCAGCTGTAACGTGCTTAATTACAGTTGCAGTAGTATTAGTAGGCCTTAAATTTTAAAATAAGCTTAAGTTGCTTGAATAACCAGCACCCAAAGAGGTTTCAAATCATACTGGATAAAATAAATTATTCTAAGTTGCTCAGAAAACCTGAGGAACCTCATAGAGGGCCTTGAATGCACTTTCATTTTTACATTTCACCTTGTTTTTACTGATAAAGCCAAAGTTATGAAAAGTCTTTCGCATGTAAATCATTTTAGCACTAAAAGTCATTTTGATGGAGACAAGACTCACATTTTTTCACTTTTTTATTACTATCAGTTTGATCAAAAAGTCAATGAAAATGTATCTAATGAAGACTAGAAAGCTGCAGCATCAATAGTCAGCCACCAGGGGGTACTGCAAGCATTACTAGTTTGAGCTCCTATTGCTGTGCAGATAAGCGACACTCAGAGTGGCACCCCTTCATGATCCAGCTGCAGCAGAAACTGTCAGAGGATGACCCTGATAGACATGTCGAGTTCTGCACCTGGGCATTAGACCAACATCAACGGGATCCTGCATTCACACAGGGATCAGCTGGGTTCCCCGGACATCAGAGTCACCTCAATCATCTCTTCTTTCGTCAATTGCATTTCATTCAATTCCAGCATCTTTGGGCTGTTAAACTGTGAACAAATTGAGCATGAGGAAATAAAGGAATGGATATCTTTATTCATGGATTCCCACCAATAGTGATGTCCTAGGAGCTTGTGTGTTCAGGTTTCTCCGGAATGACCAGATGGGCCAATGTTATAAGCTGGGTGTGGAAAGAGTCTGGCACATAATTTCCCTGGCAGACATTGGCTGGGCACTTCGAGATTGAGCAAAGCCCTTTCTATGTCTTCATCAATCTCTCATCGAATGGAGGAGATGGTTACATCAGGCATGACAGAGCATCAGAGGTCATGTGAGTCCCCATAGAATTCTGGGCAATGGAGTCTGTCACGGAGTCAGCGTCAGAAGGGAGTTGCTCAGTCATGTGATCTCCCAGTGGAGTCTGGGAAATTAAGTCCATCTCATTCTGAGAGCTTAATGGATGCGTGTCACACTTGGTCAGTAGAGCTGCCATATAAAAGTCTGTGGAGCAAAGTGGGACTACACTTTTTTTTTCTTTTTTTTTTTTCCAAAGATTTTTTTTATATATTTTTTTTCTCATTTCCTGGAGCTACAGATATACAGTTGTGTATCATCTGCATAACTATGAAAAGTGATGCCATGCTTATTAATAATCTGACCCAGTGGCAGCAAATACAAAGAAAATAGAGGTGGACCAAGTACAGAGCCTTGTGGTACACCACAGAGAATGTCATGCTAATCTGAGGTGCTTATGTTAGATTGATCAAACACTGGTTCTGTTCAGAAAGAGGGCCCAGGACCAGGCCATGCACCACCAAGTTGTTGCAGTCTCTGGGTGGAGGTCAGCTAATTTTGATTCTCTGCAAGTAATGATGTGTAGTCGCAGTAAATGTTGGGCCATTCTCCGTTAACTTGACTACCACTTTTAAGATGTGGACAATGTTTAGGTCCTGAGATCTATATTTTATCTTATCTTAGCTGCTAATTTGTGAAGTAATAGGCTGGGGCTAATTCCAGGGTTTAGGGACTAGTTACTGAGAGTCCTTTTTCTTGTCTCCTGGGCAGGACAGGTGCTTCCATGTTTTTTTTCAGGTGCAACACTATCTGAAGTAGATCTTGGTTCAATTATGAAATTCCTGACTATATCATGCACATGGACACGTGCACGTGTAGAGGAGGATGTAATGATAATACTGTTACTAAAAGCAGCCACCATTAATGTGTTAAAATACTTCAAAGTATTTTCTCCATCTTTCATATCAACAGAAGTAGACATACTGAAAAACACACAGTACTAATCTGAGATGGCACTAAATACTAAATAAAGCTTGTTACATGAGTATTTGTCATACTAGATATATGCTGACTAAATTAAACGTGTTTAAAAGTTGAATTCAGTAGCTTTTTTATCTGTGGCTTTACTGACATAAAAAATTTAATAATCAGTCAGAAAATTCCTATTATGGTTATTTACCCAGATGGACAATAGTTCAGACAATTCTGATAAGAAGGAGGATGTGTGTAACGTTGTGATGAATATTGTAACGTGATGAACAACGTAAGACAGACCATGCAAAAAACAAGGGAACAGGAACCGACACACAAACAGACCCCGGGACAGAAACAGAAGGAGAGACAGGAACAGGAACCACAACAGGAATGGGCACAGGCACAGGCACAACAGTAGGGTACAAAACAACATCACGAACAGAGGAGGGCAAAAACAAAGGAGCAGACACAGATGCAACAGGAGGCCCACAGGGAGCGACAGACACAGAATGTCCTCGGAGGCACGGTGACTGGCAGCAGGTCTGGAGGCGCAGGAGTGCCAGTTTTTTTTTCCAGATTCTCTAGATACTCTACTAATACTTTTAATGAGAGCAGGTATTTTAGATAATGAAATCTCCAAGTTGTTTACTGGTTTACATTGAAAAACTTTATTTTTGAATTCTTGCACTTGCATTTGCATAACTTGCCCCTTCACCCAAATTTTTTAAACATGTTGCTGTCATATAAATTCAAAATATGAAGGTGTTTTAAATTTTTTCTCAATTTTAAAATTTGATATGTTGTTTTTATACTTTTTTCAGTTAAATATACAGTTAAAATCATTTGCACATGGTTGCACTCATGGTTGTTTTTTTTTCACATTTTGCAGTGTCCCAATGATTATTATGTTTACTATCAGTGCTGGACTATGGTGATGTTATCTATAAATATGCTCCCTCCAGCTCTCTCAAATTACTGGACCCAGTGTATCACTCTGCCCTGAGGTTCATCACTGGAGATCCGTACAGAACTCACCACTGTGAGCTGTATAAAGTTGGGTGGCCCTCTTTAACGGTACGAAGGGAAACACACTGGTTGATTTTTATTTATAAGACACTCTCAGGTCATTTGCCAGAATACATCACTTCATTGATGAATACAAATAACAGTAATTATCAGACTCGCTCTAGTAACTGGATCAGCTGCCAGGTACCAAGAGTTTTTACTGAACTGGGAAAATCTGCTTTTAGTCACATACTTTAGGAACATCCTCGGAGTACAGAGCAGAAACAAATTGCGTATTGATAATATTTAACAATCATGCTCTTTTTAATTTCATTTCTCACCACAGAAGTAACATAATTAACAAAAAATAATGTTGGAAGAAAAATAATAAAGGCCCCACAATAAAAGCAAAGCGTACTCATCCAGCAGCTCTAATGACCACAGGAGGCAATGCAAGCAGTTACATAAAGAAAGTAAATTGATTACATGATTAAATGAGATACAGATGTAGATTTCAAACACAATGAAAAGGAAAATCAAAGACCATATATGATATGTTCAGTATAACAGAGTAGTATATTCTCTATATAATCTGAATCAATCTTGAGTGATTTTTCAGTGATCTTGATGGTTGATATCAATACGACAAAGTTCTGCAAAGAGAAAAAAAAATAGATGGAATAAATGGAATAGAAAACAAATGATAAAATGATCACAATATTCACAATAATTTAGGTGTTCTTGCTGCTGCCTCTGCCTAAAAAGAGCCCATGAAGTTATGAATCAGGATAATTAGACTCAAACTCAAGAAATATTGTGAAAATCATAAAAGGAGATTTAGGAATAAATTTGATAATAATCCCAACCATTAACTTACCCAATTTGGTCTCCGAGTTTGACAAATCTACAGCCTGATCTAGTTATTGCCATGGGCAGGATTCCCAGCTTCTTGCTGTACCAAAGCAGAGAGGTTGTTAAATTCAGCACAGAAACGCTTGCAAACGTCGGTCGTACCAGAGATCATGACTGTTTCAAGGTTGCGGCTTTCCATGACACCGAACTTATAAGTAGTACTCTTTTGTACAAAGAGTACAGGGGCAGTTCTTGAGAATGAACGTATTCTTCTCAGCCAGGCTTCACAACTGCCGTGTCTAAAAAGCAGTTTATTTGGTGACTTCAAATCAGGAGCTGCAAAAAGAACCCCAGGATTGGTTTCAAGCATTTTTTCTCTGTGGTCTTTTTAAATTTTTTTTATCTTGGCATTCTTTTCATCCTCATCTCTGATTGTCATCACTTCTGGAGGAATGACAAATCCGGCATACATTGGCCTGACAAGATCCATCTGTGCCATGTTGAAGCAGTGCTCAGCTGGTGTGTAACAGCTCAATTTATTCAGTATTTAAGAGCCCATATGACAATAGCCACACCCCATTCCACACAGCCATGCCCAACTCTATAGCAGAACAGCAACATTCTCACATTCTTTGTCACGTTTTTAACTGACTGTACCTTCTTAATCCATAATGTTTTCCAAAGATAAGAAATATTAAAAGTGAATTATGTTACTGTGTCCCGGGAATCATTACTAATAGGATGCTAGTCTCCACTTCCTCTCATTTCAGAAAGAGAAAAAAATAATGAAATAAAACAAAAATCGTTATTATACTTATACAGACGTGAGGATATATATTATATATATTTTCAGGGCTGTAAAGAGTACTGAAAATCCCTGCTCAATTGCAACTCCTCTTACTGTAGCTTCTTCTGCACTGGGACTCCAAACTAACTTCTCTGTGGCTCCTTTAAGAAGAGTAGCAAGAGGAGTGGTGATGGAACTGAAGTTCCTCACGAACCTTCTATAAAAACTTGCAAAAACTCAACATTTCTGAAGTTCTATAGCCTTATGCTATATGGTCATCTATTGTGATTACATAACCCAATAAAGACACTGTCTGTAAATGGAATTCTCTCCTTTTACAACGAGTAAAAGAGTGTGCAGAATTCGAGTGTCCCGAACAGGGAATACACCAGGACGTCATCTATATATATGCTATAATAAACTTCCCTATCATGTCCTGTAAAATGTACTTTATGAAAGATTGAAAGACTGAGGGGGTATTAGAGCCCAAACGGCATGACAAGGTACTCATAATGACCTCTAGAGGTCACAAAATGGCTTTTCATTCATCTCCGCTGATTCTGATCAAATTGTAGGCCATACGTAGCTGTAGTTTGGTAAAGTACTGGACTCCTCTGAGCTGTTCAAGAGCAACAGTGAACAGAAAAGGGTATAACAATTTCTTGGTGACTTCATTAAGTGATCTGTAATCTATACATGGCCTAACCAGAGGCTGAGGGAGATGTTGGGGGTTGGACAATGCCTTGAGGAGTCAAAATTGGAACTGGAGCTGAAGCTTGGGACCAGATCCAGAGTTGGAGCTGGAGCTGGACAAACTTCTCAGTGGTGGTCGTAATCTTCACGTAGAATGTTTTTGTAAAGGTTGGTCAAGACAAATTGACACAAAAATAAGCTGATCTAAAATCAGTTAATTGTGTCTACATGCCAGTTCCGTCAATACATCAGAAATAAGGTGATCTAAAGTCAGTTAACAAAGCCGGCTCATTCCAACCACTCCTGGCTGCTGTGGTATGAAAGTCCAAGGTGTAGGCAGCGATTACCTTAATGTGTTTTAAATAAGAGTTAAACTTTAGCACTATACGGAGCAATGTAACAAAAATCAACTACATTTGAAGTGTGAGCCATCAATTTTATCAAGCTTACTTACAAGAAAAGTGCTAAGACCAGTTTTGGAACTGGTAGACTGGGGAGCATTACCTGCGTAATGCTGGGTATTGGACTGGGTATTGTCCCAGGAGGTGGCCGTGAGTGTTAACAGCCTGTTGGACGTCTGCATGATGGTGAAGTATTCTGTCAAGCTAGGACAGAATTCATATGCTTGTAGACCACACTGAAGTAAAACAGGTTTATTAACGGAAGGAGTACCCAAAATCAAGACCAATCAGTCCAAAGTCAAAAGCCAAGGTCATGAAAACATGAACCATGATAGAAGTCCAAGAAGTAAAGTCCAGAATCCAGAAAACACGGTCAAACCAGAAATAACAATACTGAGAGGACTAGACAAAAAGCAAGGTCAAAAACAAAAAAACGTCATACACAGAAAAGAAAACAAACAGACAAGAATGCTTGATAAGCCTCTGTAAACAAAGGCAATACTTCTCAGAAGTTCTATGCTAAAGCCTGGTCTTATATCCTGAACTAACTGAAGGCATGGGCCATATTTCCCAGGAAAATGAACAAAAACACACATATTCACATCTAGGATTTGTCAATCGTGTGGGTCTATTTGAAATATGCTTTGTTTAGCAGGCTGGTTTCAACCAGAGTCTCACTCACACCTGTAATCTTACAGGCAGGGTGTGAATACGACTGTGGTTGAAGACACCTGTGTAAGATTTGAACAGTTCTTGATGGTGTCAGTCACGTTTCATTTGACATAGTCCAGTCATTTCTGGAGTTGTTCCAGCTAAACTATCCAGCATCCTGAACCTCTGCAGTGCTCTCTCTGATCATGTACATCAACTGTCAATTTAATTGAATAGAATAAGCGGTGAGCGCCCTCATGAGGCTGAAATAGGATAATGAACACAACAGGAATTCAGGACTTCCTGACTTCCTGCCTGTTGCTTGTTTGTCATGACAAACATGTTTTGTTGGTTAAAAATTCTAACAAACAAACAAAAAATTACTAAAATGTGGTAACTGTTGTTTTTCTGTTTTGGGATCAATAAAGTATCTATCTATCTATCTATCTATCTATCTATCTATCTATCTATCTATCTATCTATCTATCTATCTATCTATCTATCTATCTATCTATCTGTCTGTCTGTCTGTCTGTCTGTCTGTCTGTCTGTCTATCTATCTATAATTGATATGATTGATGCATGTGATCAGTGCGAGCATTGACTGGTGTTTAGAACATCAACAACCCCTGACGTGCTCATCACGTTATCATTTTTATAACCAGACTGGCTTCATGAACTCATTTCAGGTGAAAGTCCTCCAGCGTCTCTCTTGGTAAACCAGTCTTTTAATAGAACGTCATTAATTAGTGACGCTGACGTCTATTAAAATGATCAGAAGCACAAAACACTGAAGGTAAACAGTTTCCATCAGGGAGAACCGAGTGGCTCTGAAATCACTTTTTACACACAAGCAAAGTTTCAGTTTCAGATTTATTTACAACTTAGTTCCAAGTTTAAGTTGAATAAAAACTGGCTTTAAACTCAGGATCACAGATGAGCTCCTTTACTATGTTGATCTGTAGGCGTCTGTTCATAAACATAAACCAGCCCAAACTCATTTACTATAAAATGAAATGGTGTTTGTAGAAATTCAGAAAAAAGCCGCGTCAGTCTCGACTGCATATGTGGACATATTTCTATATTGTGCTCTATTTACACAAAGTTAGGTTAGTTCATCATTTATGTTGAACAGACTCTCCCAAAGTTTTACGCTGCTGCGCTGACGTTGAACCGAGTGCTGCACTGGGTCGGTATGACCAACAGGTCAAAACCAGCTCTAAACAAAGTGACCGCTGGGCCCTGATTGGTGCTCTGGCTTTGCGCTTCTTTCGTTTTGACATGTTACGTTTTTATACGCACAGAAACCAAAAGGAACGATTTCCCAAAATGTAGGAGGAAAAAGTCGGATATTAGACTCTGAAATGTAGTGGAGTGAAAGGAAAAAGTCGCCCAGAATGGAGAAACTTCAGTAAAGTACAGATACAAAAACAACAAGAGAGATAGAAACAGGGAGAGAGATGGGCAGAGACAGAGAGAGACACTGACAAACAGAGAAAGAGAGACAGAGAGAGAGAGAAAGAGAGAGAGAGAGAGTCAGGGAGAGAGAGAGACAGACAGAGAGAGAGAGAGAGAGAGTCAGGGGGACAGAGAGACAGAGAGGGAGAGAGAGAGAGAGAGAGACAGAAAGAGAGAGAGAGAAAGAGAGAGAGAGTCAGGGAGAGAGAGAGACAGAGAGGGAGAGAGAGAGAGAGAGAGAGAGAGAGAGAGAGAGAGAGTCAGGGAGAGAGAGAGAGAGAGAGAGAGAGAGAGAGAGAGAGAGAGAGAGAGAGAGTCAGGGAGAGAGAGAGACAGAGAGAGAGAGAGAGAGAGAGAGAGAGACAGGCAGAAACAGAGCTGGCAGAAAATGCCTTGGTAAATGTGTTCGCTGTAGAGCTTTTAACCTATTTTGACAAGTCAGCAAAACATTTTCACATGACTGTACGAAGCAGAGCAATAAAACAATAGATTGTCTTTAAAAGCAGTTGAATTCATCCCTTAATTTCCTGCCAGGAGGAAAAAAAGAGCTTATGTAATGGCTTTGGGGGGGGAATGACTCTCTCGGGCCGGACTGCTTGTCAAACGGGCATCACTTTTGTCACGTCGTGAAGAATTATGGACCAATAAAATGGAAAATCTAATTTTGTCACCCTTAGTTGCCACCTCACCTTCTCCCTGAGCCACATTTACGGCAGAAAAAGAGCTGTGGTAGAAAACAGCGCGCATGGCCGTGCATTTCAACGAAGACAGACTTCTGAAATGTCATCTCTGATCTGTTTGTCAAACTGCCAGTGAAAACACGCCTAACAAACAGCTATGAACCATCTTGCTCTGGACGGCCTGGTGCTTCTGCTCCGGATAAGAGTACATAGCCTGGCCTGCAGGATCGATATCAGCTACATGAATGCAATTCTATTAGCAGTGAGGTCAGAACTTCTGGACGGATCGAAGCTTATCTTTTGGTCTGTTCACAGTTCATGAATGAGCTTATTAATAACCCCTGTGTTCTGAGCAGGTCCAGACCTGAATAAGCCAAACAGGCCAGAGGTAGGTCTGATAAAAAGGGCTTATATTACCATTTAGAATGTTTTTCATGTCAGGTTTAATCCATTAATCCATTAACCCATTAAAAAGGCCATTTAGATATTACCACAGTAAGCAAACTGCAAGCCAGTGCATCCCAGTACAAACAGTACAGCACCATTAAAAACAATGGAATTGTTCACTTAAACCAATCAGGCATAACATCATGACCACCTCCTTGTTTCTACGCTCATTGTCCATTTCATCAGCTCCACTTACTGTATAGGGTCACTTTGTAGTTCTACAGTTACAGACTGTAGTCCATCTGCACAGTTTGTGTTGGTCATCCTTTAGTCCTTCATCAGTGGTCACAGGACGCTGCCCACAGAGGACGCTGTTGGCTGGATATCTTTGGTTGGTGGACTATTCTCGGTAAATTGGTATCCCAATAAAAATGGTCTTGTGCAATTTCTAACTGGTGTCATTTTAAAAGATTGCATTGGTTGGGAAGATCTTACACAACAAGTGCCAAATATGCTGAAGGTGAAGGAGCTTCTAAAGGTTCTCAAGAAGAACATTATAAACCACTTGATGAATGGAAACAACCACAGAGCCAAAGCACAGGCCTCAACATCCCTGCCAGTGCAATTGCTTTGATAATGTGAAATGTTGAGGAAAGTTCATGAGCAGGTGCATCATGCAAGATTAATCATGGTAGATTAAAGGTCACAAAGGTGAGGGAGACTTCAAAAGTCCTTCAAAAGGATCTGCAAGATGACTTGAAAGCATGTTTGGAAAGAGAAGGGTTGCGCATACGATCACAGGAACGCAGTGAAGTACGAAGGTGGGAGCGTCATGATATGGGGCTGTTTGTTTAGTGTCATCAGCCAAGAAACGTGAGGAGATGAACCAATCAAAGAGACAATGACCCCAAACATACTGCCAAAATAGCTCAAGATTGGTTTCCAGAGAAGGTGCAGGTGCTTGCATGACCTGCTTTGTGAAGAAAATGCATTTAAGTTTAATTTTTTTAGTGTATTTAATATAAAAAGTGCATGTTTATAATAAAAAGATGAGCTCCTTTACTATGTTGATCTGTAGGCGTCTGTTCATAAACATAAACCAGCCCAAACTCATTTACTATAAAATGAAATGGTGTTTGTAGAAATTCAGAAAAAAGCCGCGTCAGTCTCGACTGCATATGTGGACATATTTCTATATTGAGCTCTATTTACACAAAGTTAGGTTAGTTCATCATTTATGTTGAACAGACTCTCCCAAAGTTTTACGCTGCTGCGCTGACGTTGAACCGCGTGCTGCACTGGGTCGGTATGACCAACAGGTCAAAACCAGCTGTAAACAAAGTGACCGCTGGGCCCTGATTGGCGCTCTGGCTTTGCGCTTCTTTCGTTTTGACATGTGACGTTTTTATACACACAGAAACCAAAAGGAACGACAGATTTCTCAAAATGTAGGAGGAAAAAGTCGGATATTAGACTCTGAAATGTAGTGGAGTGAAAGGAAAAAGTAAAAATACTTCAGTAAAGTACAGAGACACAGTAAATTACTTAAGTACAGTAACAAATTACATTTACTCAGTTACCGTCCACCACTGGATATTTGTAGGCATAACTGTTATAACACCTGGAATACAAAAAACAAGAAAAAGTGCTCAGAGACGATTTCGCCTCACTACGCCCTGCATGTATCCCTCCGCCATGAATGGATTAAAATCCATTTTATGCCAAAACTTTGTCACAAAGCTATAATGAAGCAATGTCCCATCTGGTCTATGCTGAGTTTTCACCCTACTAAGATGATTTTGACTGCATCAGAGCACGTCAGCATTGGCTGATGCATGACTTTTTTGCATGTGCATCTGCCTTGCAGGCCCGTCCCAAAGCCCCCTGGTAACAGATGCTCTTAGACCACAGTGACACTGACAAAAACAGAGGATTAGCAGTAAGAGAAGTGATGTGTTTTTAACAAAACAAGCGCAGGGAAGTTTGTGAAATCAGTCTGTTAACAGTCTTTACCTCGGAACGAGAGAAAAGAAGATGGGTCTATATGGTGGGGAGGGGGGGGGGGTGTTGGGTGTTCTGGAAGGAGAAAATAAGGAACAAGCTTTGTTTTGGCAGATGTCTGCAGTTCCAGGGAAAGAGTGAGAGCGGCCCTCCCGTGTACAGCAAGCGTAAATTAACAGATCAAATTTGAGCGATATGGGTTTTCTTCCTCTTTTTTGGGTCGATCTCTTTCTAGACGAGAAAACCACTGTTTATTACTTTTGAAGACCCTTAAACTTCTTTTTTTTTTTTTTTTTTTAACCTGTCATGTCTGGCAATTTTTGCAATCGGAATGGTAATCTGAATGTACTGATGTACCAAACATATTTGTTTTCACAAGAAAAAGCTCTATAGGTTACTAAAGCCTATTCTTGTTAAAGTTTGTATTTTATTTGTTTGGCCAGGCCTGACAGGCAATAAAGGAGAGGACAGGAAAGAAAGAGAAGAAGGGAGAAAAAAAAAACTGATATTAATAATAATAATCAATCATAAAAATGATAATTAAATAAGTAAATAAATAAATAGAAAAAAAAAAAATAAAATAAAAGAAACAAAAAGAAAGAAACAGAAAAAACAAATAAAATAAGTAAATAACCAGACAACTAAAAAAAAAAAAAATAAATAAATAAAAGAAAAAATAAAAAAGACCCTTAAACTTCACGGAGTGCTTTATAATAAACTTGATCATAGTGACATCTACATTTTATACGCATAAGGTGCAATTTCACCTTATGAGACAAACGCCCTCATGCGTGACCTCCATACGCACAGATACAGGATTACGTGTCTGCTTTAGTGAATTGATGCCTGCAGCAAAACAAGAGCTTTTATAAATCTATTGCTGTGCTGAAGCTTTTTAATTTTATTTGAATCCTTTGTTGTTTTGTTATTTATTTTTTGTCTTTTTCTTTTTCCCTCTGTTGATGTTTCACAAAGAAAGTCCACTTGAAAGGTGCACTTGAAAGTATCCTACTCTTTTTCTGTTATTGTTTAAATTATTAAAAAAAAAAAAAAAAACATTGCTCAGAAGTTTGGGGCAGCACATCTAACATAAACTGGGGTAATATAAGGACAGCTTGTATGAGGACCCACCGTAGCATTTACTGAAACGTTTCCAGATTTTGCTCAATTCGCGGTAAACAGTTTGGCCTTTGTTGGACTACATTTCCCATAATGCATCGGTGATGACGTGGCCGCGCGGCCCGGCTCAGCTGATAAAACCCCGTGACTGTGTCCCTCAGCTGAGAGCGATGGCTGCAGCGGAGGGGTGAGCGTGTTTCTAGCACTTTGTAGGACTTATTTCACTGAAGTCAGGTTCTCGAAGCCTTTAATTTTAGTCTTTTCAGCTTTTTTGTTTTAAGTTATCTCAAGCGGGCTTTTACTCATGTAGCTGCTTTGCCGGCTTCAAATTCGCCAGCTTCTAGCTCGAATTTTCCGTTCCACCTTAAATGGTGCAGCAGTTCCATTCTCGTATCTCAGCTTGAAGCGCCAGAATGGGACTGCTGCACCATTTAAGGTGGAACGTGAAAGTTCGAACAAGAAGCTGGTAAATAAGACGCTGGCTTTAGCTTCTGTTCTTACATGCTGGGTGGAGGTGAAAGCAGAAGCATGTGCCGCGTTTTCAGGTTATTTTCTTAGTTATTTTCTCTGTCCAGTTTATCGTTATTTGTCGAAGGACTTGAGCTAAAATGCTTCAAATGTGTGAGCTGGTTGTCATTCTTAAAGGGGCAATTCGTCATTTTTCTCAAAGTCTCTGCATAATTCTGTTGTTGAAATGTAAACAAAGTCATTCAGAGTGGTTTGATATGAAATGATTTATTATAGACAAACTTCGAGACTAAGATTCCTTTATAGTGGTGCTGATAGGAACCAGGAGTCACCATGTCTACAACACAAATATAGCCGCCTACACGAGTCTTCTGTGTTTTCATATGTAATAATAATAATAATAATAATAATAATAATAATAATTAATGGGGAAAACAGTGGTCTAAATGGGGGGAAAGATCTAGTTTCCTTGGGTGGGCTATTTCACCTAGACCACCCTTCTCATATCCTTCCACCGTGAATGGATTAAAATAAACAGATTAAAAATGTTTGAGACTAAAAACTTTGTCTCATTAAACTGTGTCTCAGTCATCAGGCACCGCATTCATAACCGTTTCATGTAATAACTCTGTGAGGGGGCTTTTGGAGGTGGACGTCTGGTTCCTATCACCACCACTATGATCAGTTCTGTCTGTAAATTTATCTAGAACGGAGCTTTTTGCGCCAAACCACTCGGTGACTTTCTTGACATGTTGCCCATTTCATTATGCAGGAATTCTGAAACATCGAAACTTGAACTTTTTTCCTGCAAAATGTAACTGAATTAAAAGTTTATCTTTATCTAGCTCTCTTTATAGCTGCCTGTGCCGACCCTGCATGGATTTCTCTTGCCGTTACTTCACGTCTTGATCTTTGGCCGTTCGAAGGTCATTTCTTGACGACCGAGGAGGTTTCCGTAGGGATTTAAACTTTGCTCATATCAGTCTTTTAATGCCACGTTATGATCCGATGATATTTTATCAGCGCTGAGCTCCTCTCCCGCTTGTGCAACAGTCTGAGAGAGTTATCTGATTTAGAGCAGTAAAAATGCAGGACTCTGATCCTAATACGAAACTTTCGGAAGAGAAGTGAGCTCAGTGGGACTCGGATCAGCATCAAGTGGTCAGTTCCGGCAGTGCTGACCTGCAGACCACCCGAGGAAGTTCACCGCAGGTCTGCTGAAATCGTGAGAGCAGGGTTTTTCATCCCGGCATACGTGATCAGTAACACCGAGTTGCGTGACCCTAATGTGGCGGTCATGAGCTTCTCTTCCCTTTTCTAATGCAGCTGTTTCGCTGACATGTGCAAGTGGGCCGAATTAATGCATCTCCTGCATCGATGTGTCTCGTAGTACTTGTGTGATGACCAGGCTTTAGAGCAAGTTTGCGTGGGTAATAGATAGGTAATAGATAGGTAATAGATAGGGGTCACCCGGTTATCAGCCTCACCGATAAACAGAGCTGATATCCACTGTTATTTTAAGACATATTTACATTATTTATTACTGTTATCTGTGCAAAGCATTACTTTACATTCTCATATTAAACACGCTCGTTTAATGCAAGTTGTGATTTTTCACACTACAGACATCGCGTTCATGATAAATGAATATCAGCCCCAAAATATCGGTTATTAGTGTCTCATTACTAATAATCGTGCTCAGCTCCTAGTTTAGGTGGCTGGTTTTGTAGTACAGCTGATGTTGGGATGTGATGCCAGACACAGGCTGCCTGTCCTTGATTGTGAATATTCTTTATATTAAAGGGGCAGTCGTGGGCTGTAGGTTACGGACCCAGCCCTGTGACCGGAAGGTCACCGGTTCGATCCCCTCAGCTGACAGTCCATGACTGAAGTGCCCTTGATCAAGACACCTAACCCCCAATTGCTCCCCGGGTGCTGTGGATAGGGCTGCTCACTGCTCTGGGCAAGTGTGCTCACTGCCCCCTAGTGTGTGTGTGTTCACTAGTGTGCATGTGGGTGTTTCGCTGCACGTATGGGTTAAATGCAGAGGTCTAATTCCACAGTGTGCGAACACGGAGACATGGTTGTTAATTCTATTCTGGTGCTGACGGTCAGCGATATATTACAGCACCATATGCTTTTCTGAGTATATTATGACAAAGTCCATGTAGAAAAATCGGCTTACTCAGTGAAGAACCTGGCAACCCGCCCCGGTCAGTTATCTCCTGTCATATGACAGCAGAATCTTATCTCTTTGAATGGTGAGAGACCTATAAACCCCGAACTGCACGCCACATTAAACAGCTCAATAACAGATTTGAATCCCAAGTACAGTCTTTTTATAGCGTCAGCCTTTACACACAAGCTGACTGGCTCTCTTTACTGAAGGGTGTGCAGCTGCCATGATACAACTGCACTGTGCACTTTTCAACCAGCGAATTGTCCGACCCCATTTATTATGAGAGTGTAATTACTCTTGATTAATTGAATTTAGTACAGTACATTAAAAAAATCATCATTTTTGTAGTTTTTATTATTTTTTTTAATATACCGCTTTTTTTTGCTCATCATTTATCATAAAATATCATTTATGAAAGTGTCTTGACGTATTGCAAAAATATTTTTGCCACTTTGCTCTCCCCTGAGCAGCACGCTGCTTCTGCTAAACATGTATTATGTATTAGTAATTAATTCATGATTTCTCTCCACGTTTGAAACGTGAAACATGGTGAATGTTAGCCTTATTCTAGTTCTGAAAACTAGACATTTTTACATTTTTTGATGATTTGAAACCCGCGACGTTGAGCCGGACCTGTGTTTTAATTATTTGAATCAAGCCTTCAATTAAATGAAGCTGTTTTGATGTATTTTCAGTGCAACATTCATTTCTTCTGAACTTCTTTGTGAACGTGTGTTGCAGAAAAGCGGTGTACTGGTTGGGGAAAGACACCCTGCGAGTGTCGGCTGCTCTGTTTGCGGAGAACCGGCGGCGACTATGTGAGGGTCTGCGGGCCAAACAGGGACTTCAGCCCAAATCACTGGTGCTGCTTCAGGGAGGAGAGCAGAAGCAGAGATACTGCACTGACACTGATGTCGTCTTCAGACAGGTAGAGTCGCACACGGTCATGTGTCTCCAGATACACTCACTGAGCTCTTTATTAGAAACACCTCCTTGTTTCTACGCTCACTGTCCATTTTATTAGCTCCACTTACTGTATAGCTGCACTTTGTAGTTGTAGACTGTAGTCCATCTGTTTCTCTGATACTTTGTCTATTAATGAATGATCAGTTACAGTATCATCCCTAATTTGACGTACTGATAACGCAGACAGATGGTCAGTAGCCGTCTTATAATCTGATGAAAGCCTGAATGGCCTGTACTGCGACATGGTTATTCCAGCAATGTGTGAAAATCTGTGTATGACTCCCGTCTCTCGTGCAGGAGTCCTTCTTCCACTGGACCTTTGGAGTGACCGAGGCTGACTGCTATGGAGCTGTTGATGTGGACACCTGCAAAGCCTTCCTCTTCATCCCTAAACTGCCCGAGAGCTACGCTACCTGGATGGGAGAGTGAGTCCCACACCCACACACACATACTCTGTCCACACACTCGCAAAGAGATGGATGTGTCACTCATTCTCTTTTTTTACATACACCGACAGTATCAACTGGTCTGTGACCAGCAAATGTTATAAAGCCCTAACTGGGTGTTGAGTAGCTCCACTTACTGCTAGTTTAAAAAACCTGGTCATTTTGGTCATTTTTTAAAAAATACTTCATATATTCTGTAACAGGACGCCAGTATTCCCACGTGGGAATATTACCTTTAAACATGCCGAGTGATACTCCCAGTGTACCGAAACAGCTGGGCTGATTGAAAGCTCTCTATACTACAGGCACGTCATACCTGTACAAAAAGCCACGTATTCTACACCGTACATTTAATGACCTCCCAAACCGCGGCGTCCAGCTTCAGACAAAACTGTTTGCAGTCTTGTAAGTAACAGGGAAACGGCTTCAGGCTAAGCTGTGCGGCCTCAGACAGTAAAGTTTATGACATTCACAATTCAGTTCCCTGCTACAAGACTAACAGTGGTTTTGTGGTCAAATAAAAAAATGACCTTATACTACAACCACAACTCGCTGGACTTTTATGTTCTTTTATTTAACAAAGTATAAGATTCCACTTGAAATCACTGTGTTTGTTGAAATGTCCACTTCAGTGCCAGGCACTGTCTCAAAATTAGAGGAAGAATGGAAATCACTGATTATGTGGATTTTTCATGATGTTAGACATTCTGATTGATGGGCGCATGAGTAAAGCTGCCGTGTGTGCGTTTGTTTATTGAAATGAGTAGCATTCCTGAATGTGGACATACTTAAATATGCCGTCATGTGTCTTTACAGACGCACAGACTTAAAAAGAAAGCCTGTCTTGACGTTTGGATCTCTGAACCCTCACAAGACATTCTCCTTCACCGAGTTCTCCTTGAATTCTCTTTTAACACACTCACAATCATCCAGTTCCTCTCTGTTTCGTTGGTACAGGGAACCTACACTACAAAATGTTTGTCCACATGTTGCATGCAGTTCCACATTTCCACCAGGGAGGGCTCCAAATCTCAAGAATCTTAAATGGTGTACCTTAAGATGCTGGAAATTAGTTTGTATGGCAAAAATGAATAGTAACAGTGATTTCTATCTGATGTTATTGCCAAAACAAACAACAAAATACAGCATTTGGCCATCTGTGTCTGCAGGATCTACCCAAAAGAACACTTCAAGGAGAAGTATGCTCTGGAAGAGGTGCACTACACCTGCGACGTGAGTTGGACCGACACCAAAAATGCAACAAATTTCGTTTTATAGACATTTTCCTTAAAGGTAAACCAACATTCAGACAGTAGGTGGGGGAAAAGAGAAGCACACCCTTCCTAATTCCACAGTCATTAATCCAGGTGCTACTTAACGTACTTCCGGCGCCGCTGTGGGTGGCAGCCTTTCCAGTAGCTCCATGTTTTGTGTAGTGTTTTTGCACTTTTTTCTTACTTTTTCTCTCTTTCTGATTGCGTTTATTACTTTTTAGTGACAGTTTTGTTTGTACAGAGGGCATGGAGCCTGTTTTCATGCATATGGGTAGGCAAAATTTCCTTCGGGATCAATAAAGTATCTACCTACTTACCTACCTAATCAAGATTGATCATCAAAAGTGTCACTATCTCTGAGAAAGCAAAGCAGTTTTGGCAGTTTGGTGTTCTGGAGCGCTCGGCTGTGTGTCTACATCATCCCAAGAAGAAAAGACATCAGCCTCAGAGAAGCAGCATTTGCTGCTCATTGATCTGGAATGGGATATAAGGCCTCCGAACAATCTGAAATTCACCGTTCTGCTGCGAGAAGGATTGTTTACGAATGGAGTCTTCCTGACGGTTGCTAAAACACCCGATTAGTTTCTGTATTTGTTTAGCTGGAACATGATGCGCCTCCAGGGTGGATATTTGCATCCCTTTTGCGATTGAAGACGTCAGCCCTTGGTTCAGCTTAAATTTACGGCATTTGGCAGACACTCCTATCCAGAGCGACTTACAACTTGACCATTTTTACATAGGTAGGTGAAATTAGTATTGGGAGTCTTGCCCAAGGACTCTGGTATAGTTCAGGGTTCTTGCTTGAGCCGAGGATTGAACCCAAGTCCATAGTGTTGAAGGCCGAGGTGTTACCCACTACACCATACCAAGCTTCATGAGTGATCTTTCGATGAGGATTGAGGTACAGGAGAAGTCTAATATAAGCGGATGTTTCATAGACGTCTCTGAGGGTCTATAAAGGATGGTTTTATCATCAATTAACCACCATACACTTAAAAAGTGAATGTAAGCCCCAAGCGTTTGGAAACATTGTGCTGCATCCTGATTGGTGGTTGACCATCTGAAGCAGTCCTTTAACATTCTCTCTCTGACTTTGACTTTGGTTCGAACATACAAGGTCATTGCACATTGAATTGCAGGTGTCCGGCGCCGACACTCCGCATTGATGCTCTTCGAGTTTCTCATCACCACCCCCCCCCTCCAATTTTCTCCCCAATTTCAATGTGTCCACCTGCTAGTTAGAACTCCCTTAGTCACACGATGCCACCAGCGTGAGGAGGGTGAAAGCCATCACGGGCTTCCTCAGGCTCCTGTGAAGCGCCGATGCATCTTTTCAAACTGCCGCTAACGCAGCTTCGTTGGACAGCTGGACGCTCGGAGGATTCCATGCACATGAAGTAAAAGTGGAACAGCTCTGAACCTGGTAACAACTTCATCAGGTTGTCCAGGAATCCGTTTCACAAACCCACAGAAGAAGTGTTGGCGTAATCTAGGAGGAACGTGAGGATTAAAGTAGAGGAAGAAGAGCAGCTGTGGGATTCGCTGTGCTTATTTTACAGTTTTGAAGCTCATCTCTCTCTGTGGAGGAGACGAGCTGTGACTGCTCAGGAGTTCACCCCAGAATTCTCAGTGCAGCTCTTTTTAGGATTCCCGTCTGACTTTTCAAACGTTCGTGGTCGTATCCGGGCAGACGAGGGAAAGCGTTGTCAGGTTGAGCTTTTATGGGAAAAGTTCATTTCGGTCAGTTTCACTTCAGTAGTTGAGGTGAAGGTTCGCTGCACTTTGACAGAAATGTTTGAATTGTCTGGACGAGTTGAGTGTTGACGAGCTCACGTTTTGTTTGCAGATCGCTGAAGTCCTGACCAACTTCAAGCCATCGGTCCTCCTCACACTGGTAAGGCACTATTTTATGTCACAAGGCTGTGACATGAAATGAGTTTCCTCCTAAAACGTTTTAAAAGAGTAATCCGACAAAAGGCGTCCAATTACGTTTACCCCCTGGCTCCAAGTGTAGATCCGACAAGACGTGATGCTGTCTGAAGTTTGCATCTTTAGTTTTGTGCTGGAGCTACGAGGCTAATGAAGCTAACAATATTACAGTAGAAAACATGTATGTATGTATGTATGTATGTATGTATGTCAGAAACCACACTGTTTTAGGCCGAATCCCATTTCACCCCTCGCCCCTACCACTTAGCCCTTAGCCCTCCTGTTTAGGGGCAGGGTGTCCTGACTGTTGTTGGGATAGAGGGGTAGGGCGAAGCTTTAGGACTACATGGCCCTCCAAATGGATTTTTTTCAGAGAAATGCTCTAAACAGTGTTATGAGGAAAAATGTAAAACGGGCAAGATGCTGAGGAGGAGACCAAAGAAACCCACAATGATGTTTTATCATCCTTTTCTTCATAATAAGCATAAAATATTGCTAGTAGTGTGCTAATGTCTTGGTAGTTAGCTGGCTATATGTCCTGTTCCACAGTCCAGCAGTTCTGACGCCTGAAGTGCCAGAATGAAACTGCTGCTCCATTTAAGGTGGAACAGGAAAATTTGAACAAGAAGCTGAAGAATTGGGGCTGGGCGATCATCATTTTGAAGGCACGTGATACCCTAAATGTAGCTAAAGCCCAGAATCTCTCTCTCTCTCTCTCTCTCTCTCTCTCTCTCTCTCTCTCTCTCTCTCTCTCTCTCTCTCTCTCTCTCTCTCTCTCTCTCTCTCTCTCTCTCTCTCTCTCTCTCTCTCTCTCTCTCTCAGAGAGGTGTGAATACCGACAGTGGCAGTGTCACTCGTGAAGCGTCCTTTGAAGGAATCAGTCGGTGAGTTTCGCTCATTTTCTTCTATTCAGCTGCTGTTAATGTTCTTTACTGTATGTTATTCCTACTCAACACTGACTGTGGTCAAATAAACAGTAACAAGTACAAACAGACGAACACATCCAGTGCTGCCCTTTCATGAACTCGCTAAGGGTGGTCTGTGTCTCATCTTTGATGCAGTGTATAAACATACCGCTCACTGTCCCGTCTGTACAGTCCATAAACGGGAACTGCGCTACAAAACCAGCTCATTTCTAAATTTATGTGAGTCGTGAAAAAAAAAAAAACAGTACATTTACATATTCACCCACTCGGCTAAGTAGTGTTTCAGCCTGGACTGCTTTTTAAGTATGGTACAATACACAGCAACCAATCAGAACAGAGCTCATTTGCATATATCTGTGATATGTCCTTAAGGCAGGTTAGCAAACGCAGCCGGTTTAATTCTAAAGGATAAAAAGAAAGAAAATATGAAAATAAAATTGGTCAAAAAATGTGTTTGATTTTTTTTTTTGTGATTTAATTTTTTTTTTATTTTTTTTTTTTTAAATAAGCTTTTTTTCTGTTGTAGCTTCCAAGTGAACAACACCTTCCTGCACCCTGTAATCGTGGAATGGTAAGATGCCTTCAGACACACTGCTGTCCTGTTGTAGTGCTTCAGTCCAGACCCCCTCGCTGGCTGTGTTTACATGCAAAGATATTTGCCAGTCTGAGTTGAACACATTCTGATTATAGATGAAGACTGAGGTGTTTATATGCTCACTGTACTCAACAATCTGATCATAATCTTTTACATGCTCACTACAAGTAATCAAATCCAAAAAGTGTGTAGATGTTACCATGACAACGAGCATCACGTGAGTCCAGTCACAGAGAGATGAGCAGCAGTGAGCAGTGCTTGTGTTTTTAATTACCTTGAAAATATGTCAGACCCAGAAAAATGTACCTCACATGTCCTTATTA
Organism: Pygocentrus nattereri; assembly: GCF_015220715.1. NCBI lineage: Eukaryota > Metazoa > Chordata > Actinopteri > Characiformes > Serrasalmidae > Pygocentrus > Pygocentrus nattereri. The sequence goes on from NC_051217.1 coordinate 42,301,581, forward strand.
AAGAAGGCCGAGAGGAAGACGTTGTGTTATGAGACACATAAGCTGGACGTCCGTCCCACCGCCGTCTTTTAAAGATCAGAGCATGAACTTCGTCTCCTCTGCAGACCAGTTTCTGCTTCAGAACTGCAGAACGGACTTAAACTTTCCGATAGGGAATGTAATCAGATAGAGGCATTTACACGGATATTATTCTTCTATTTAATGGATCATTTACAGGATTACCCACCTCGTTCAGTCGGATATCAATTGTATTCCGAATGGCCTCAATTGGACTAGATTATTCCAACTGAGGAGTTGACATGGACAGATTCTATTCCGATTGAGCTGTTAGTCAGATTATTAATGATATCAGGCTGCATGTAAACGTGATTACTGAGCATCTCCACTGCCACTATAGTGACCACAACATGTTTTGCGTTAGGCATCCTTCAACAATGGTCACTTTTTGACCACAGAGGTGCTCTTGGCTGGATATTTGATAAATACTGGTCTACCACCTACAAATGATCTGGACAGCAATGACCCTGTGGTCAGAAACTGACCGGTCATGAAGACGGCTGATAAACAGTGCAGCAACAAAGCGGCTACAGTCTGTGATTGTACAACTATGTATTAGAAGTATTAGAGTGTTTCTAATAAAGTAGACAGTGTTTGTAATTTGATGATATAAATAAGTTTATCATAAATATGACTCACTGACTTTTTTTAATCTTTTTTATTTGTGTGGTTTTAAATGAAGCCCCACTGATGATTGACAGGCCGTCTCAAAGGATATTGTAACTGTTATCTCTCTGAATAAAAGTCCAATTAACAAAATGAGAAGACGTTTGGAAACGAATCAGACGAGGAAGTTTCTCAGGCCTGTTTAAAGCTTTGATAAGAGATGAAATGGACGGCGCTTCTCACTGTTTCTTGGCGAACCGTCAGCAGAAGTTCTTTGATCTGAGATGCTGATGGGTCGTGTCGTCTGTCGCAGTGATCAGTGTTATTTTCGTTCTTTTTTCTTTTTCTTTTCCTCTCCCATTTCTTCCTTTTCCTTTCTCTCTATCTTTTCTGCCTTGTCCTTTTCATGGTCCTCCGTTTCTTCTCTTTTCCTTCCCCCTTTTCTTACCTTTCCCTTTGTTTTCCTATATACTTTTTCTTTTCCTCCTCCCCCTTATCCTTTCTATTTTTTGTCTTTTAGTATTTCTCTCTTTTTCCCTTATCCTCTTCCTTTATCTTTTTCTCTTTCTATTCCTTTCTTTACTTTTACTTTCCTGTTCTTTTTCCATTTTCTTCCCTTATGTTTCCTTTTCCCCTTTATTCTTTTTTATTTTCTGTTCATTTCCTTTACTTTTCCTCTTTTTTTCCCCTTTTCCTTTTCATTGTCATCGTTGTTGTTGGACAGCAGTTAGCTGTTTTATTGCTGATCTCATGTTTAGGGTTACTGACAGTTTCATATCCGTTTCTGCTTCTCCTCAGATCTTCATAACTTTATGATTATAAAATACTGTGTATTTAACTCTGTCTCTGTCTGTCTGTCTGTCTGTCTCTCTCTCTCTCTCTCTCTCTCTCTCTCTCTCTCTCTCTCTCTCTCTCTCTCTCTCTCTCTCTCTCTCTCTCTGTAGTCGTTTGCTTAAGACGGACATGGAGTTGGAGGTTCTGCGCTACACTAACCGCATTTCCAGTGAAGCTCACAAAGAGGTAAAAAAAAAAGTGTGTGTTGAAGGTTATTTGGCCACGAGGGAGAGGGCACACACACTCATTACCCCAGCGAGGTGGTCTGGTCATTCACATTTTCTGGCACATGATATTTAGAGCACCTCTGGCCATGATAAGAAGTAAGACTTTAAAGCTCCAACTCAGCTGTCGGTCACTCCCACCTCTTTCTGCAGGGCTGTCAGTGCCGTGCACTTCAAAGAGTGACACATTTAACACATTATTTCAGATGTGGGGGCTTCAGGCTACTCACATAAGCGCGCTCCGTTTGGAACACATCCATGTCTTTTTTTTTTTTTTTTTTTTTTTTCCAGTGATTTTGTGTTTTTGCCTCACAGCTTTTATAATCAGCATGTGCCTTGGTCTTAACTGTGGCTGGTAAATTCTTTATTGTCTTATGTCAAATCAACAGCCATGTGAGTTTTATTTTTAAAACACATTTTAGAACAGCACTTTTCTAGAATCCACTGCTACTGCTTTGGAAACTCCTTTTAATGATGACTGGACCAACAGAACTGATCCAAAATTAAGGTAAAAAATCTTAAGTAATCTTCCATTATGAGAATAGAGATGAGAAAAAATATATATATCATATTTTCACTCCTTGTAAACTTACCAATTACCTAAAATAATAATAATCAGATGCACTGATACCACTTTTTTCCCTCCTACACCAATACCGATGGTCAAGTATCGGACCATCCAGTAGAGTACAGATACTAACTCTTTCTAGATTCACTAGCTGATAACAGGACTTATTTAATTTCTGGTCTGCACAGTTTGAGTCGCGTTTAATAATTTAGGCTTGCAGTCACATAATGCTAAAAAATAGCCTCTATTTTTTTGTTAGTTATATTCGCCTCGTAGCTCCAGTGCAAAACTAAAGATGCAAAATCCAGACACCAAAAATATCTTGACTGATTTGCCTCTAATTGGGGTAAATGGGGAAAACTGTGTCTCTCTTCTGAGCTATGCCATTGAGGAATCTATTTCCGTTGGAAACTGACCTCTGTGACCCAATGAATCCATGTGGACCAACTTTTCTCTTAGTTCCAAGGCCAACCTTGGAAAAGGCCTGAGGGGCCTCGTCCTCTTTGTGCTCCCGTCTTCACCAATAAAAGCTCACCTTGTATTAAAGGCCGTAGGTCTTCATAACTGCCACTTCTCCCCGCGGCTCATCAAGACAAAGGCCTCGGCCTCTCCTGCACCCCCCACTGCTGTTATCGGATATTCATTTTGGAGAAGAGCGGAGGCTCCTGACACCACAGCCCAGCTTCAGTTAATGCACTGTGAATGCGAAAAGGGGTCAAATGAGGTGGGAGAAAGCAGAAACGTGAGAGAGAGGGTGGGTTCTCTGTAGAGATAGAACAGTGGATATTTTTATGGTTTTGCCTTGTCTGGTGGGCAAAGGGCTTCATCCTTAATTGAAGTCTTTAATAACCTTTAATCTATTACTTTGGTAACCCTTCTGTATATGGGGTCATTACGATGCTCCTGTTAGGCCTGATCTTGGCAGTAGGTGGTAAATGTTCATTACATACATTAAGCAACAATTTGCATGAATTAAGCACTTTTAATTGTATATATGCTAGTTGTACATCATTTATTGAGATGAGGAGCTCCAGCTTCTGCTTTGCTTAGACAAGCTGGTGAGACTCCTGTCTCAGGGATGGACAGGGATGCTACCATGGTCATTCTGGCTTCCTGGGATGATGGCAGATGTGTAGCTCTGACTGCTAATGTGACATTTGATCCATGATGTTGAAGAAATGCATAAGTGAACAATTATCCAATGAGATGAGAATTATTGTTGATGTGAGAGGTCAGAGGAGAACGGGCAGACTGGTTCCAGATGATAGAAAGGCAGCAGGAACTCAAATAACCAACCAAAACCTCTGAGGAACGTTTCCAACACCTTGTTGAAAGTCTGTCACGAAGAATTAAGGCAGTTCTGAAGGCAGAAGGGGTCCAACCGTGTTATATAACAATTAGTTCAGACCACGCAAGCTGCTAACCACGCGGTTATTTCTTTGCAGAACCACTATCGCTCTGCTGAGATGCCGTTGCTAAGCATCGACTTTGACAGCTGTAGGAGACACTCAAGCCTTTTGAACGTTTTCATTTGTGCACAAACTTTTGAGGACAACATTTGACCCGCAGCCGATTTGGTCCTGAAGATGAGACGACATTAATTTCCCAAACTGTCATTTCAACTGAGCAGGTTTTCAGTCGGCAGCTGTGACTGAAGAACCCCTAAACAACCTGGAATTAGCCAGAAATTAACTGAATACCATTTGGGAAAAAAAAAAATTGGGCTGTAAGATGATTTACACACTGGCTGGAACAAAACATTAATATTGATCTGGCAAAAAATGACAAAACTGAGCTAAACTTGATATTGCGCCCCAATTTAGACATTTTTTTTATTGTATTTAACTATTGTATAAAAGCAACAGAACACTCAAGGTCATGTGTTATTGCGTGTAACTACACCCCCTCCTCTCGTGTTCTATTGCTTAAATGTGATTTTTGTCCATATTATTCAGACCTAGTGTGGTACTGGTAGTTTTTAGTGTCAGTTATATATGCATGGGCTATTGGTCAATCTGGAGATTCAATCCAACAGGTTAGGTATTGACTATAAGCTGTTTATAAGCACAGTTCAGTGCAGACTTCTTCAAACTCTGGCTTTAAACAGGACCTTTACAGGGGTATTTAGTACCTCCTTAGATAGTAACTGGAAAGCTTCACTTTAGAATAAAAAGTCAGTTTATCAGACTTTAATTAGAGCTAATTACAGTGCAAAGTGAAACTTGTCCATTGTGATTGGAATAATGACATGTCATAATCAACTATAGATGAATGCTGCTAATGAGGGAAGGGAAAGGATGCGTCTTCTCCCAAATACAGTTTGTTTTAAAATGTGGCTATTCGAATAGCAAGAAATGTGGATATTTGACTAACAGTGGGCAAATAGTCCATATGAAGTCAATCAACCTTTATTTTGACTCGGAAGTACGTTGAGGGCAGCCCTCATTTTCAATGTAGCCGAGCATTTACAAAAACCCGGATTGACATGACAAAGAAAATAATAACTACATTTAAGCATTTTAAATTAAAAGAATTTAAAATAACAGTAAATAAAAGATAAAAGTAGATAAAAATAGAACTTGAGATTTAAATGATAAGAAACTAAGATCAAAAGTAGATAAGAAATTAGTAAGGTAATAATACAATATCACAAATTAAAGTAAAAAATTAAAAAAAGCTATTAAAAATAAAATGAGAGGAAATAAATAAATAAAAACAGATAAAGAACTAAGGAGAACTAAAACAACTAAAAGTTCTGAATAAATATGATTAAGTAAAACAGGTGCAGGCTTTCTGTAGGTGGTTTGATATTAAAAGTTTAAAATGACTGAGTGACACCAGTGAGCTGAGTTTTAGTGAATTCCAGCTCACTGGTGCACTGTGACTAAAAGCAGAGTCAACAGTAAGGATGGAAACTTTTCAAATGTTCAAAGTAGTCATGAAAGTTTGAAAAACCGAATTACAATATTTGATGAGCAATTCGGCTTCTTTCTAATGTTACACGTTCTCATATCTAGGAACCATGAGATACCTGAACTCCACCAGGTGGCAGTGAAGTTCCATTTGATGCAATTTTGTTCAGAGGTTCTGATCTGTTTAGCCAAAAGGAGGAAGCATGGAAAGACTACTGCTGCCCTTTACTGACTACCGCACACCAGACGAGGAGTCCTGTACTGCAGCAGATTGTACAAAGTGCGGCTGTAGCATGTAGTCAGCAGTAATCTAATCTTGTGCCGTACTCAGACTAAATGAAATGGAACTTTTATCACTTGGTGAGTTTATCAGGTTTGTTTTAAACTAACTTTCCTTTTTAATATCGGCAAATCAATTTGAATCTCAGCTTGGACTGAAGTGTCATCTGGCTCTCCACTGTAAGACCTATCAAACAAAAGCTGCCTATCAGCTGCTGGCTGCTGATCGTACATAAACCCCACGTTAACAGCACAGTTATGCCGTTCTTCTGCTTCTCTCTTACACTTTTGTTGCTCCTTAAATCTGCCGTCTTGTCAGGCTTTCTCTGTGTGGCCCAGAGTGACTCATCTCACCAGGCGGGTAAAGTAGCGTGTAATTTGGAGGCAATAGTTTTGTCATTTCCAGACCCGTTCAGTGCCACTCCTCCACGCCTGCTCGCTGGAGGACCTTCTGGCCGTGAGATTGCACTTATTAGCCTTTGGCCAAGTGCCAGTTTTGGAGAGGCTGAGTGGGATCCGCTCTAGAGCCTCAGTCACATTTAATGATCAGATGCTCTGGCTCTATGCTTGCTTTTATTTTATTTATTTATTTATTTATTAATCTGTTTGTCTTCCACAGGTGATGAAGCATGTGAGTGCTGGCCAAAAGGAATATGAAATGGAAAGGTGAGTGTCAACAATGGTTACCCTACTGCATATAACCAGTATGAGCAATGAAGGTTATAAGACAGCAGAAAGGATGCCACGGCACCGTATCTAGGCTAACTAGTCTAACTGCTGATGGCTAAACCAAAAGCAGTGAAAGGATATTTCACTGTCCATCTTGGTAAACTGTTGTCACATCATCCAGTCAGGGAAAACCAATGCCTTGTGTAGTACTCTGGGTCCTTACCATATTTAATAGGACCTCTATAACCTCTATATTTGGGGCAGTCGTGGGCTGGAGGTTAGGGATCTGGCCCTGTGACCGGAAGGTTGCCGGTTCGATCCCCAGGGCCGACAGTCCATGACGGATTTGATCTTTCACGAGGTTAGCTTCAGTTTAAATTGGCGAAGCACACTTTTTAAAATTAATTTCATGAAGGTTGAACATAACATGCATGTTTTGTGAATTATTGCTTTGTCTGGCTGGACAAAGGACACTTTTCCACTGCACTCAGGCCCAGAGAAGGCGGCAGTGTTTCTGGATCCTGTTTGGTGTGTGGTTTCTTCGTTGCGTGGTAGAGTTTTAACCTGCATTTGTGGAAGCAGTGATGAACTCTGTTCATAGATAGTGGTTTTCAGAAGTGTTGCTGAGGCCCCGCAGGGATTTTCACTGCTGAATCATGTCTGATTTTAATGCAGAGCCATCTGATGGCCTGAAGTTCGTGGCCACCCGGTATTAGTTTTTTCATTTAATGAATCATTTAATTATATGTACCATATATGATCATCTTCAGGCTCGTTACTGTTTTATGTTGAGAAACATTCTTAAGTTGTTGTGTTTGCCTGTACACTACTAAGTATACTTGAATATCAAAATTATTCTGAATGTACGTTTCTAATATCACCAAGCCAGAGCAGCACTATGGCCTTCTACTGACAAGATCTTCTCTGAGTGAAAGCTCTGATGAACTTAAGGCTTCTCTAGCCTTTGTTGCTTGTCAGGAGGACAGAGTTGCCCTGGACTTGTTTTGCTCTCCTTGGCACTACAAAGGAAGAAGTTAAAAGCAAAGTCCAGCTCAGACAGCCATGGATTACTGACCTGCTTGCTGCTGGGGCTGACCCCAGGGCTTTGAAGTGTGACGCCTTTTCTGAAACGACTCCCTTGAGCTCTTTACTTGCATCTCCAGCACCGCAGCATGCTGGAATTCTTTTGATCGCATGCCTGAGGTTCTTCTTCTCCACTCCTGGTTCTTCTTCTGATTCCATGTTTGTCCTTTTCTTTCCTCGGTGGAGTATTCCAGCTTTGAAAAGTCACTGAGGGACTTTAATATGAGAGTGCTTTCAGCTTCATATGCATCCTAGATGTGAGGCAAAGGAAGCAGTTTGCTAATGGATATTCTGTAATGACTGTGTACATACGTCCATCTTTCTTGTGGTGTGTGTGTGTGTGTGTGTGTGTGTGTGTGTGTGTGTGTGTGTGTGTGTGTGTGTGTGGGGACAGGGATGTTGCCAAGGTCACTCTGAGGATTTAATGGCTTCCTGGGATGATGGTGAAGGGTTCTAATATAGCTCTCACTGCTAATGTGACATTTGATCCTTGATTCATTTGATTTGCATGCGTAAGCATGGAATTATTCATTGATAGGAAAAAATGTGATTTTTGTCCATATCGCCCAGACCTAGTACGGGCAGTGGTACTTTCTAGGATCTATCATATGGGCACAGATCCTTTCCAGAGCAATACTTGAGACCTTGTTGTTAATTAAGGATCACTTATTGAGGTACTTTGATGCAGTTATTGAGGTAAGCTGACGTTGGCTTTGTATTCACCAACTTTCTAAGTTCTTTCTAGGTTTAAGGTGCCTTGGTGTAACTGCAGCACCATTTAAGGTGGAACGGAAAATTCAAATGAGAATCTGACTTCAGCTTATATTATACACTCACCTGCCACCTTCATTCTTCATGGCAGACTTTCAACAAGGTGTTGGAAACGTTCCTCAGAGATTTTGGTTGGTTATTTGAGTTCCTGTTGCCTTTCTATCATCTGGAACCAGTCTGCCCATTCTCCTCTGACCTCTCACATCAACAAGGCATTTCCGTCCACACAACTGACCGCTCACTGGATATTTCCTCTTTTTCGGACCGTTCTCTGTAAACCCTAGAGGTGGTTGTGCGTGAAAATCCCAGCAGATCAGCAGTTTCAGAAATACTCAGACCAGCCCGTCTGGCACCAACAACCACGCCACGTTCAAAGTCCCTTAAATCCCCTTTCTTCCCCGTTCTGATGCTCGGTCTGTACTTCAGCAAGTTGTCTTGACCACCTTTACATGCCTAAATGCATTGAGTTGCAGCCACGTGATTGGCTGATTAGCTATTTCTGTTAACAAGCAACTGAACACCTAATAAAGTGCCCAAGTGTATATGTCTAAGTAAAGAGCTTTGGTAGCCACTTTTATTATGTTCTGAGCTTTGGAGATGTGCAGGTTGTACAGATCTAGTCCACCAGTCTAGCTAATCTAGTCTTCTCGTTCTGACCATCCATCTGTCCGTCCATCCCCCAGTGTAATCTTATGTGTCCTTGCCTGACATTTTTGCAATCAAGTGTGCATTTTTATGGACAGTCGTTGATTCTAAAGTCTGGTTTCAGGACACGTCTGCGGTATGAAGGCAGTATAATTCAGCGGTGCATGTAGTTAGCTGGCTGGGAGACTGAGTAGTCATTAAAAGAGGCCTGAGGGTGAAAGAGAGGGAGTGAAACCAGAGGGACACAGGTAGTGATGTATGGCGAAATATGAAAGCTAAACTTTGCTGGTGCTAGAACGGTGCCTTGATGTCACGGTCATCAAATTCTGAATTAAGAAAAACATTCAGATCATTGACTTTGAGCAAGGACATTGTGACCAATTTAAACTTGCCCACCAATTATTGGACTGGAGTTGTGATACTGCCGCTTGTTTCGGGAGTTTTGGGAGAGGCTTCTTTCTTCTCTTGCTGGAGGGACTTTATCTGGGTCACCTTAGATCTGAGCCTGTCTGATCATTTGTGGTAAACTTGAATCCGAGTCACATAAGGTTACCAGCCTGAGCCTTGATGGTGAGACGAGGATTCCAAAAATACCGGAATATACCAGCTGGGAATTCTACTACCTTTTTGGGGAGGACTGCAGTGTCTGAGCAGTGTCTGACAGATATTTTAGGAGCAAATCTCCCGAATGGTCTGTCCCTGTCGCGTGAAGTATTAAAGAATTTGTCTTTTGTGCCGAGGTGTCAGAAGTTCGGAGTGCTGTCACTCAAACGGAGCTAAAAAGATTCCACTGCATTTGATTTTATAATGAAACTACGTTTATAGAAGCTTCTGATGGATTTAATTGAGACTAGAAGCATTTGCAAAGTCCCCCCCCAGAAATTTGCAGGTGTACCTTAACAGATAAATCATTAAAATCCAGCTCTGAGGTGCATTAGCTAGCTATACTGTATAATTGAACACTACCTTGGATGGAGCAGCGCTGCAGTGGAGAATAGCCGGATTAGTTCCACATCAGAAAAGCACTTCTGTACAGCCGTAGTTTTGCTCTTATCTTTGTCTTCCGACAGCCTCTGTAGCTCAGTGACGGCTGGAATCGCATCAGAGGCTGAAGCATCCGAGGAGCGGGTGCTGTTATGGAGTCTTTTGATTGGCTGGTTGTGCTGTAGTTGAAGGTCCTCCAATGGCAGACATGCACCGTGTGATTTCAGGAGTCTTCTTATTTGATGACTTGCACTGTACATTCAAACAGACCATCACGTCCTTACAAAGCCTTTGATTTTTGTACTTGCGCTCGACCTGTGCAATGTTACACTGCACTCTTACACAGTCAAATATGTTTATGAACAGTTTGAAATAAAGCGGATTTAATTCAAAATAACACGCCACACTGAGAAACCGAGCAGCGCTCCCAACACTGTCCACTGAAGTCAAGTCAGGTGGTGATGTACACAGTAGGACAATACAGTCTGTCTGCAGGTTGTTTTACACAAAAACTCACTATATTGATGTTTATACCTCGTACTACTGCTGAGTAAAGTCAGCATGGACAGACTTTGGTAGCAAATGTTGACTTTGTGTCTGCTTGGCTGGCCTGCATGTCTCCACCCATATTGGGGCAGCAATTGTGATTGAGTGTATAGAAAGGACTTAAATCACAGTGTATTCCTGGTAGGAATCTGGCAAAACGGAATGTTTTAAAGTCAGTGACCACTGTGTGTCCGACTTGGGCGGTGATGGTAGCACTTCAGTGTGATCAGACTCTTTCACTCCCAGCCCGAGTCGTTTGCTCATCAGCACGGCAGTGTATACTCGGCTTATGCTGCACAGTATCTTCAGGTATCGGAATTCTGGTATTGGTGAATTTTCCTGAGTACAAATCAGTGCGTATGATATCAGACTGATACCGGATACCAGTAACAGTATCGGTGCATCCCTAATTTTGTGTGTGTGTGTGTGTGTGTGTGTGTGTGTGTGTGTGTGCGCATTCTCTCTGTGTGTTTGTGTTTCAGTCTGTTCAGGCACTATTGTTACTCCCAGGGAGGAATGCGGCACACATCCTACACCTGCATCTGCGGAAGGTAAGGGGTCATCTATAAATTAGCCACATAGAGGAATATTTTAGTTTTTAAATTTGCTCTGCGTAACATCCGTTACTATGGACAACTGTCTTTCACTTGATGACTCAAAATACACTATTAATAGAAACTAATGGGAAGGTGGCTACATGGTCTCATGGGGTAAAAAGAGCAACATGAAACAAATTAAATTTCAATCCTGTAAGAAATATTGCGTCTTTTTCTATGTCTGGCTGGAAACTGCTACCATGTTAAAAATACTCTTTTTATCTGTTTTCACATGCGTGTGACCCCCATGGTATGGAAGGCTGCATAGTGCAGTGCGGCACATCAAACAGTGCCTTTATTGTGTCTGGTGTAAATCGGGCTTCAGGATTAGAGTCCTACCTGTTTCAAAGATCTCAGGATAGTTCTCAAATACTGCACATGATGCTGCTAATTGTTTTTCTACATGACCAGCTGGAGAAATTCTGCCCACGTGCTATTGACATGGCTGGGGCATCACACAGAAAGATGGGTTACAAATTGGAATAATCCAAAAAAGCGTGGACACAGGCTTTTTTTTCTTCTGCACTTTTTTTTTCTTTGCAGGTTACCTGAATCAAGGTGATGTGCCATTAACCCATAGATCCTGGGCTGAATAAAATCGAAGCGCCCAGCTGATCTAGCAGTTCATTAATTAGATAAGCATCGCGTTTACAGGCCGCATTGATTTTGTTTCAATTGGCCGCTACACCTAACACAAAGCAGTATCTCTGTGCAATCCCAAGAAATGGTCCAACAAGGTCTATACCACTTCTCTTGGAGCGGATCCCGAATAAGGGAGGGGGCGAAAGGGGTCTTTTGACGTGGTCCATGGTTTTAACCACCTGTGTACATCAGTGAGAATTCAAGGCCAACCGAAATCGGCCATTAGATGGTGCAGTGTTTTTTTTTCCTGACCTAACAGAGATGGTGTGGTCAGAGTTGATAAGTGTGCTGTGCGTTTGTCTTGCCTAAATCTTTCAGCGGACATAACTCGTCTGTTCTGCATTACGGCCATGCTGGAGCTCCCAATGACAAAACCATCCAGGATGGAGACATGTGGTGAGTGTAAATCACAAAGTGCCCTTCAATTTGCTTTTCTCTGTAAATGACTTGCAGAACTTCATTATGAAATGTGCTTCTTAATCAGTAACAGTACTTATTTCTTGTATATCGGATTAATCATGGGGCGTCTTCCCACTGCACGTTCAAAAATAGACCCAAATAAGAACCGACCAGTTTTAGGGCTCTATTCTAGTTCAGGTTTTGGTGCTTTATAACTTAATTATTTACATTTTTACAATTATTTATACACACTCTGTTTGAACAGGTGTTTCTTTGTCTACTGTAATTTTTTTTTTTTCTTCCATTAAAAAAGTGAATAGGAATCTATTTTGGTCCATACATATTTAGATATTGATTAGGGTGGGGGTGGTGGTGGGGGTGGTGTAAAGAATGAGAGCAGAAGGCAGACTTTTAACTTTACTTTGAGGGTATTTGCATCTGGCTGGGTGAATGGTATAGAGACTACAACTAGTTGTGGGCATATTCATAGTGCATATGGACAATAATGAGGGCCATACTATTAATAAATAAATAAATAAATAAATAAATAAATAAAACAACCCAAGTCTTTTTATTTCTTTTTAACGCAGAGAAGTAAAATGTTCTGCAATATCTAAGTCAGTCACCCCAGCTCTGTCCATTTGAGCTTACCTTTCACTTACTGAAGGCAGAACTCAAGGTAAACAAGTGGGAACTGTAGACAGATGCAGTAAACGCCTGGCAGAGCTACTGCTTTCTGTGATGTCTGCGAGTTTCAGACTTCAGACAGTTACTGACTGCAAAGACTTTGCTACATACACTTAACTCTGTTTATTCTAGTCTGTTCGACATGGGTGGAGAATATTACTGCTACTCCTCTGACATCACCTGCTCCTTCCCAGCCAACGGCAAGTTCACCCCCGACCAGAAGGCCATTTATGAGGCGGTGCTCAAGTCCTCCCGCGCCGTCCTGGCTGCCATCAAACCAGGTGCGTTTGCATTTACATTGTCGTCAGGGAGGGAAATTTTGATGTCGTCCTTATTGGTAATTCTATGCGTCCACTGGCAACTTAATGAACTCCACGTGCCTTTTAGGTTCCCAGTACAAGTATAGTACAGTTCATCCTTTGTCCGTTTCTGACTGCAGGACCCCTCAGTTCAATCAGATATTATTTCAATGGAGATCTGTCGACAGCACAAGAGTGTTGCTGGGATTCTTACACACATTAGTGTTCACTCTAGGGTGAGAGTCGACCACTACCCAATAAATATCCAGCGCCGTGGTCAGAAACTGACGGCTTGTGTAGGTTTAGTGCTGGGGGTCACTGATCTTATTCGTGAAGAGCTGATGTAGCTGCAGACTTTCATTACAGTTGATTCCATCCATCCATCCATTTTCTAAGCCGCTTCTCCGTCAGGGTCGCGGGGGGGAGCTGGAGCCTATCCCAGCAGTCTTCGGGCGAAGGCAGGATACACCCTGGACAGGTCGCCAGTCCATTGCAGGGCAGACAGACAGGACACAGACAGTCACTCACACCCAGGGGCAATTTAGCATGTCCAATTGGCCTGACTGCATGTTTCTGGACTGTGGGAGGAACATGCAAACTCCACACAGAGAGGACCCTGATCACCTGGCCGGGGAATCGAACCCAGGCCCTCCTTGCTGTGAGGCGACAGCGCTACCCACCACACCACCGTGCCGCCCTACAGTTGATTCCACCGGTTTAATTTGTGGGTTTCGGTCTTCAAACAGTGGATTAGTTACACCAGACGTGCTTCCGCTTGCTGGGAATGAAACCCTGCAGTCACCCCGGCTCTTTGTGGATAAGATCGGGCTGGGAAATGGTTAAAACAACCTGGGCTTCAACAGATGAGCTCAAACTGAACACCAGTAATGTGGAGAAACAAACTGAGGTTTCTCATTTTATTTAGATTAAATACTTAAGTGTTTAATTACAAAACAAGATCATAGCCTTTCCTGTTAAAAGTGTACCTTCCATGAAATCGAGCCACGTTACTGAATGACCTGATTCATTTATTTTCTCCTTAATTATTTAACTCCTGGGGGAGGACGAGGTGGCCTTCCTAACTTTTTCATGCCAGGGCCCACATGTCAAGGCAGTGTTTGCATTCATATTTTATCAAGTGAAATAAGACAAATTTGTTCAGAAGTCTCAGGGAACACTGTAAAACATGAATGTTTGTTTGATTTTAAAACTGAGTGTTTTAACCTCAACTCCTTGAGACCACCGGTGGTTCCAAAACCCACTTGGTCATGTTCTTCATAACGTTCATATTCCATAAGCTCCATTCAGAAGCTGGGCGTCGTGTGAGGCTGTTGCTCTTCTCTCCAGTCTAATAGACGGTGACGTCATTTTAAACCCTTATGATAAAAGAAGCTGAACTTTGTTTTTCTACTGAAAGTCGACCCGTTTTTCCCCAAATCTGGGCTCTAAACTATAAACAGACGGCGTCTCTTCAGTGATCTGCTCTGGAAACATCACTTTTAGAAAACAACACAAAGAGCGTCTTAGACTTTTTTTGGCTTTCAGCAGTAAATTGTAAGCATATAGTGATGAGTGTGATCATAAAACACACGTTCTGTTAATCTGAGGGGAGATTTTACAAATAAATAAATAAGTTTACATTTATTTCATGCAGTTAGTGAATAATTTGCCTTAGGATTTGGTCACGAAAATTCAGATGGGGAAAAAACAAAATATACGCTGGAGAATAAGAGGTTAAGAAAGCCTTCCATCTCTGTTTACTCTACACGCTGTGTAAAACGCATAACTGGTTGGAAAAACAAAAAGCCTGCTCGCCTCCCACCCCACAGTTTGGAAAACAACTGATTTCTCTAAATAAACTCCTGCCCTGTAGGTGTGAAATGGTCTGATATGCACCGTCTGGCTGACCGGGTTCACCTGGAGGAGCTGATTAAGGTTGGCATCCTGCGCGGGAATCTGGACGACATGATGAAGGTTCACCTGGGTTCTGTTTTCATGCCCCACGGACTGGGACATCTGCTGGGCATTGACGTCCACGACGTGGGAGGTTACCCAGAGGTAAGTTACAACTAGAAATGGAGGACAAATGCTATGAAATTAATGGGGTGAAAATTAGCATCGAATCTAAATGTGTTGTTTTATTCTAATGAGTTTTATTTTGAACAAATAAATGCTTATTTTATGATAAATACCAAGTCAAACCACGTTTGTCACATCACATTTACACAGGTGGAAAGTCTTAGGTGCGTAGCCCCCTTATAGAAGTTAATACAAAAATATATGAATATCTAAGAAGAAAGATTTTATATATTTATAACCTCGTATCTCCGTTTTTGTAATTTTTCAGTTTTTGAGATACTTTCAAAGGACCTTTTGTCCTTTACATTGTATGTGAATTTCATGATGAATGGACCAAAAGAAACGGCCCAAAATGACTTTGAAAAAACTACAGTAGGTTTATTGTTTCTCCTGTAAAGTTACCATTTTGGAGATGTGAGGTTTTTTCCCGACTGTGTGTGTGTGTGTGTGTGTGTGTGAGAGAGAGAGTGAGTTTAGTTGTACAGACATAAGTTATGAAATAACTATGAAATGTACTGCATGCAGTATAACTCTGAGTGGACCAAATAAGCTGCATCAAAATTTACTTTAAGCATTACTTTCCGTAGTTTACTAGCATCGTTTTCATGGTGCATGGTGCTATCGCAGAGTTCACAGTAAAAATTGTGATTTCCATACAGTAAGCATAGATTTCAGTTTATCACCAATGTACGAGATAAACGAGAGCAACAGTGGCTGCACGTTACAATCAAAGACAGCATGTATCGTACATAATTGATAGCGTCAGTGGTTCCAACTCAAAAGGTGGGGCTTTACTTTTGCTGTTGTTGGTTTGATTTGTCTACATATCTACTGCAAACACACAATGAAGACCCATGTATAAAATCAAGGTAAAGGGATGCACATTTCATACTATGTAGTTTTATTTACCTGCATGAGTAGTGAAATATAACAAGTGAAGATTCCTCCAGACAGGAGTACTGCGTGCTCTGTGGCCGGTCAGCTGAGCCCTCTTGACTCCAGTTGTGGACAACAATGGCTGGAAGAAAAGATCCGTGACTTTGAAAGAGGGTTCATTATTAGGGCTTCGATTTTATTAGGGCTTGGACTTCAGGCACAAAGACTGCTCTGCTAGAGTATGGATAGCGACTGTGACTACAGTGACCTCTGCATTCAGGTCTGTGGGAAATGCATCGGTAAACTGTGGTCAATGGTGCATTAGTGTGAGGTGGAAGGAAATCAGAAGAGCAGCTGTTCCTCAGACCCACCTACATGTAGAGGGATATTATAGTAGGATGCAATGCACAAACCCCTCATTACAGAAACAAATGACCATTTGAGAGCTCAGTGTTGTACACCATCAGCACTGGTTTCCAGAAATGTGGAAGAGATTATGTTCAGTTGAGTCATCCTTCAGCAGGTTCTGCACAAGTGGGCAAGTGCATGTGTGGCATACATGAAGAGAACGGTACAGGTCTGAATGCTTGAGAGGGTCTGGTGGGTCCGTTATGCTGTGTGGATCATTTTGCTGGCACAGTGTGCGTCCTCTTGTAAGCTTGGAGACGACAAAGGTCACCTCAAAACAAGTTGAAAATGTAAATATGCAGTGTGGAATGGGCATGTGAACTGACCTCACAGTCAGGTTTAACATATGTATGACCAATATTTTGGTATCTGCTCACCCATTTGGTTTGTTTACATTTCGCTGTCCTTGTGTTCAGCAGTGTCTCGTCCTCTTCCTCCTCTTTCTCAGGGTACTGAGCGTATTGATGAGCCAGGGCTGAAGAGCCTGCGGATGGGCCGTGTGGTGCAGGAGCGAATGGTCCTGACGGTGGAGCCCGGCATCTATTTCATCAACCACCTGCTGGATAAGGCCCTGGCATCTGAACAACAGAGCGGCTTCATCAACAACGAGGTGCTGGCTCGCTTCCGCGGCTCTGGAGGGGTGAGACCACCACAACGATACTTTATTATGCTACAACAAGAACACATTTTTGGAACTAATGCTTGCTTTAATAGGTGTAGTAAAAAAGAAATAATAATAATAATAATAATAATAATAATAATAACTTTTCATTATAGCATGTTTGGAAGAAGTAGTACTTAAGTCTGCTGTACAACAAAGTGATGAATCAAAAATCAGGAACAAAACATGGCAAACAAAGCAATTTCATGTACTTTGGTTAAAAAGTCGATTATAAAATAATTTAATTTATTAAATATATTTAAATAATTAATTTTTTTTTTTTTTTTTTTTTTTAAATAAATTGAGTTGAGTACTGAGCTTGGCTGCTTAATAATACAGTAGCCATCCTTTTTTTACACTTAACTTTTTATTTTAAAAACTAAATAATCAAAAATTTGTCAAAATGTAAACGGTGTAACCGTGGCTTGTGTCCGTCCTCACAGGTGCGCATTGAAGACGACATTGCAGTCACGGCTGATGGCGTGGAGCTGCTGACCTGCGTCCCCCGCACGGTGGAGGAGATCGAGGCCTTCATGGCGGACAGGAACCCTGAGAAATCCTTCAGCCCCACCGTCAGCAGCGAGAAATTCTAATGCGATAAAAACGCTCCACGTTCACGTCTTCTGCAGAATCACCGCTCCCTTCTGCAGTTTACTCTGCTAATTTTAAGCGAATTCCAAACCTGACATCGGCCTTCGGGTGAAGTTTATGATCTAAGACACGTGATTATATTGTGTATAACTGAATGCATTTTGATTGGTATTACCAAATGCATTTGCACCGTATTAAGATTCCATACACTTCATTTGTATGAATTTTTCAGCAATTTTGCATAAATTGAGCTGAAATGTGAACATGGCATTAAATGTCAGCACCTCTGAGGGACGATGTTTGCTGATTGAGCCAAGTAATATTAACTGAGCAGCAAGCAAACCATGAACAGTACAGTCAAACTGTATGACCATATTTCTCTAAACATCACCATCATTTGGCTGCAGACTCTGAGCTAACAAGATATACAGTGTGCACATTATTTTCTGTGATTGCTGTTAGCAATATAAGAATTTTTCAAACTCCTCTGGTCAGTGCTGTGCCCATTTCTCCACTAGTAGAACCGTGTTCTTCGATGCCTGTGACACAGTGTGGTTTGCAAGCTGGTCAAAATTGTCAAAGAACTCTAGATCTGAAATCTGAAAATGTCAAATATTGAAACAAACGTAATGAATTTAGCTCTCGCATGCACTGTTCATATTCCAACAGTGTATTAAACATAAAGACAGAAAAGTGAAGTAGCTCTGACCTGCATGCTCTTTAAAATGGTTTCATTAGTTTTGATTAGCTCGCTTTTCTGTTATTTTTCTTTTTGTAACTTTTGCTCTTGTAGCCAAACTTCTTGAATAAAACTTTTCTAGCATTTAAGTATTGTTCTGTGATTTCTGCATGAAATTTAAGCCAACAATTAAGCCAACATTCCAACTCTAGGTACCAGGTGGTGTAAATATTCTGGAGCTCATCAGTTTTGTCCTGAAGGTTCCAGATTCCTTGATGAGGAACTTCTTGCATGTGTCAAAAGTTTCCAATAGCTTACTTTTTTTTTTTTCCTGATTTTGTTTTGTTTTGTTAGTTTTTGCCCTGTTTTTCTCCCAAATTTCTCAAATTTAGTTGTGTCCAGTTCATACCTGCTAGGTGCTCTATACATAATATACATATACTAAGCTGGGGAGGGTAAAGGCTAGCATGCGTTTCCTCCCAATCAACTTCATCTTTTCAAACTAAGGGTAACACAACGTCTCTGAATGGCTCAACACGCTTGGAGGAGAACACTAACTCCTAATTGAGTCACTTTTGTTGATTCATAAAAATGTATCACTTTTTTTCAGCAGCAAAAAATGTCCACCTCAGAACATACAAACAAAACAAAAAAAATCCATCAAGTCTTTTTCAGTGAACATCAAAATAGTAATAAATACAAAGATTTAATATTTTGTTCCATTAAGAAAACAAAAAATTATTCACTCAAGTTTCTAAAATGTATAAACCGCTCTATAAGAGACTATATGATAATATCCTGACCTCAGTCTTTAGCAGCATAACATCTGAAATCAATCAATTATGAAT
Source organism: Pygocentrus nattereri (assembly GCF_015220715.1). Lineage (NCBI taxonomy): Eukaryota > Metazoa > Chordata > Actinopteri > Characiformes > Serrasalmidae > Pygocentrus > Pygocentrus nattereri. The sequence continues at coordinate 42,320,524 of NC_051217.1, forward strand.
TTGTTATGCTAATTTGGGACAACATGAGCTTCAAAGATCCACCATTAGGCAAAATCTGGACGTCAAACATGTCTGATGGACTATACCTAGGCTTAGTGGACCGGCCAAGCAATTCCTTTAATGTAACAAATCTATATGTATTTATTACGCCAAGCTGTTTTAGCTTTTAATCCTTTTTTTCTTGATATCAGGAATTGAAAATTCAGTTTTTCTAGTAAGAATAAAATTTTCACGTCAGTTGAATTCCAGATGTCAGGAAAAAAGGATTAAAAGCTAAAATGGCTTGCCATAGTTTAACCCTAACCAACAGGACTTCAGTTCCCCAAAACTGAGCTGGCTGCTAAGAATCTTTTTTTTTTTTTTTTTTTTTTTTTTTAATGAGGCTAACAAGTTATGGACCAAAATTTATTTCTGTCTTCTTACTTTCACTGATTTACAATCACATGACCTTGATTTTCTAATTGAAGATAAGTCCTTTACAGAGAACACGCCTGAGTGCTGCAATTTTTGCTCCCTCCAATACATTTAATTTGGTAAAAAACAGTAATCGGGCATTAAAATATGAAGTTTGTTCTCTGTTCACTTCGAAAATCAACAAACCGTGGAATTTAACCAGGAGGCCCTAAGCCTTTACACAGGAACTTAACTTCTGCACTAACTCTGTAACTTTAACTTTTAAAAGAATGTCGACACTGCTGGGGAGCTGCTGCTCTCTGTGCTGCCTTTTCTGATTTTCTTCTCAGAGTTTGAGACAGTTTAAGATCTGATCTTCAAGCGTTCCTCTGAGCATGCCCTTCATACTCTGCTCCTCGCCAGAGAACACACTTTTAGTGCGACTGGAATTCGGCGTAAACTCCGATCTCTAAGCCACTTTTCCAGGCCAGTGTGCTTTATAATTCAAAGAGAAGAACACTGAAGTTGATTTAAGCTAGTGTCATGTTTGTCCAGTGCATCATCATAACTGCACATGCATGTTATGTACATATCACTGTTGTCAGAAGAAAACCTTGCATCTCCAAGAAAAGAAGGAAAAACAGACTTTAATGTAAGTCAATGGGCCCAGACATTTTTCCCCAGAGTAATTTTGGGCTGTTTTTTGGTCCATTTATCATGAAATTTCCTTACAATGTAAAGGCCTTTTCAGATTATATGAAAAAACAAAAAATGACAAAAATGGAGATATATTTCCAAAGGTTTTCACTCACCCATCCAAATCATTGAATTCAGGTGTTCCAGTCACTTCCATGGCCACAGGTGTATAAAGCCGAGCCCCTAGGCCTGCAGACTGCTTCTACAGACATTAGTGAAAGAATGGGTCGCTCTCAGGAGCTCAGTGAATTCCAGCGTGGTACCGTGATCGGACGCCACCTGTGCAGCAAGTCCAGTCGTGAAGTTTCCTCACTACTAAATATTCCACAGTCAACTGTCAGTGGGATTATAACAAAGTGGAAGCGATTGGAAACGACAGCTACTCAGCCCCGAAGCGGTCAGCCATGTAAAATGACAGAGCGGTCAGCGGATGCTGAGGGGCATAGTGCGCAGAGGTCACCGACTTTCTGCAGAGTCAATCACTACAGACCTCCAAACTTCATGTGGCCTTCAGATTAGCTCAAGAACAGCGTAGAGAGCTTCATGGAATGGGTTTCCATGGCCGAGCAGCTGCATCCAAGCCTTACATCACCAAGCGCAATGCAAAGCGTGGAATGCAGTGGTGTAAAGTGCCGCCACTGGACTCTAGAGCAGTGAAGACGAGTTCTCTGGAGTGACCAATCACGCTTCTCCATCTGGAAATCCGATGGGCGAGTCTGGGTTTGGCAGTTGCCAGGAGACGGTACTTGTCTGACTGCATTGTGCCAAGTGTAAAGTTTGGTGGAGGGGGGATCATGGTGTGGGGTTGTTTTTCAGGAGTTGGGCTCGGCCCCTTAGTTCCAGTGAAAGGAACTCTTAATGCTTCAGCACCAAGAGATTTTGGACAATTTCATGCTCCCAACTTTGTGGGAACAGTTTGGGGACGGCCCCTTCCTGTTCCAACATGACTGCGCACCAGTGCAAAAAGCAGGTCCATAAAGACGTGGATGAGCCAGTTTGGTGTGGAAGAACTTGACTGGCCAGCGCAGAGTCCTGACCTCAACCCCATAGAACACCTTTGGGATGAATTAAAGCAGAGACTTCGAGCCAGACCTTCTCGTCCAACATCAGTGTCTGACCTCACAAATGTGCTTCTGGAAGAACGGTCAAAAATTCCCATAAACACACTCCTGAAGTTTGTGGAAAGCCTTCCCAGAACAGTTGAAGCTGTTATAGCTGCAAAGGGTGGGCCGACATCATATTGAACCCTATGGATTAAGAATGGGATCTCACTCAAGTCCTGCTCTTTCTTATAACTTGTCAAATTTGACATAAACAAACAAACAAAAACGCATAAGCTTATGAGCATAGTTTTTCATGCTACACCCCCAGGAGCTGTTTTTAAGCTTGCTGCATTCATTGTTCTCCCAGCAGCAGAACCTGTAATGCCACTACACTAAGCGTGCCACACTGTAATCTGTGCAGTTGGGGCTTCTTGTGCTTTACGCTGGAGTCTCCATAAGTCTCAATAAGAAGGAAACCATAGATTTAAAAGAACATTTATTGCAACTTTTGAGACATTTTCCATGATAATATACACTCTGACTGAACTGGAACAAGACAGTATCAAAAGGATTCATTACAAGTAGCGGGTAATATCAGGCCTAAAACAGCAAAGCTTACTCTTCTAGAGGCCCTAATGACCACAGGAGGCAGGACGAGCGGTTACAGACAGAGCAAAATGATTAAAGGAGTAAATAAAAAAGAAAGACAGTTCAGTTTCATACAGGCTTTGCTCCTCCAGAATCTTTGGTCTCCCTCTCGCTTCCTCAAGATCACATTTGAGCTCTCTCTCTCTCTGTCCTTTCAAGATGATCTTCAAGCTCTGCCGGTTCCTTTCTGAGATTTTGGAGCTGGCTCTCAATCCTCTCCATATCGTTTCTGATCTCTTCGCTTCCTCTTGAAGATCTTTTTTGATCGTAGCTGCCGTCACTCTGAGATCTTTGAGCTTCTCCTCTGCCTTTTCAAGATGTTTTTCAAGGTTCTTCAGTCTTATTCTGAGATCTTCAACCTCACCGCCCATCTCCGCTGCTTGCTCAAGCACCTTCAGTCTCTCTTTGACATCTGCTTTGAGTATGGTCACTCTGTTTTTGAAATCTTTAAGCTATTTTACTTTATCCAGTAAATCTTCAAACGTTCTCGTAGTTTCTTCACAGTCTTCTTTGTACTGCTTCACACTCTCCTCAACATCTTCAGGCTCCATCTTGCTCTCTTTGGAATCTTCTTCGGATCTGATCTCTTGGCCTTCAGGATCTTCGAGCTCTGTCACTCGCTCTTGACTCTCAGTGACTGGTCCATCTGCTACTGTCTGAGTTCCATGATGTGCACTGTGTTGACTAGCATGAAGCACTGAAACTATATATTGCCCAAAAAAACAAGACTAAAGTAGATTTTTCTAAGAGCATGAGGAGGAACCACTATGAGGAACCAAGATTCAAAAGGAGAACCTTCTTAAGAGAATGAGGAAGACCCACTGAGAGGAACCATGATTCAAAAGGAGAACCTCCCTAAGAGAAAGGGAATGAACCACTGAGAAGGACCATAGTTCAAAAGGAGAACCTCCCGAAGAGAATTGGAAAGAACCACTGAGAGGAACCACGATTCAAAGGAGAACCTCCCTAAGAAAATGAGGAAGAACGACTATGAGGAACCATGATTCAAAGGGAGAACCTCCCTAAGAGAATGAGAAAGAACCACTGAGAGGAACCACAATTCAAAAGGAGAACCTCCTCAAGACAATGTGGAAGAACAAATGAACGGGACAATGATTCGAAAGGAGAACCTTCCTAAAAGCATGAGGAAGAACCACTCTGAGGAGCAATGATTCAAAGGAGAACCTCCCTAAGAAATGAGAAAGAACCACAACGAGGAACCATGATTTAAAATGAGAACTCTCCTTAAGAGAATGAGGAAGAATCAATGAGAGGAACCCAGTTTCAAAAATAGATACTCTGTAAGGGCACAAGTAGAAACCACTAACAGGAACCAAATCCCAGAAGCAGGAGAAACTGCTCAAGAAAACAAGGAAGCCCCACTAAGAGGAACTTAGATTCAATAGGAGAACCGCCCTAAGAGCATGAAGAAAAACCACTGAGAGGGACCAAGACTCAAAAGTGGAACCTCTCTAAAAGCATGAGGCAAAATTACTGTGAGGAACCAAAATTCAAAAGAACCTCTCTGAGAATGTATATGTTTTTGGACAGTGGTGATATGCAGGCAGTACATGTGTGTGGAAAAGTGAAGAAAACACTGTTGAAAATGGTTATACAGCGAGTGTTCACTATTAGAGGCATTATAAACGAGGAGACAATCACTGGTTAAGAAAGGAATGGAAACACTCGTAACGCTCAACTTGGAGTGTTCCTTTGAAGAAAGTCCCACCCTTCCCAAGAAAATAGCCAATCAGCTTCCTGTCAGAGGGGAAAGCCAGAGAACTTTTAGAAAGAAGAACTACCACTGCGTAATGTCTTGTGGTTTTCTCAAACACTAGAGGGCGCTCCTGAGCAAGTCCAAAACGAATGGGTTAAGAGCAAATTCTTAGTTTATAAATGATTAAACACTTTTATGCAAAGTAATACATTCATTTCCTGAGCACTTACTACCATCAAAACAGTTTAACACTACTCTTATATTGTTAAAAGCTTTTAAACTTGAGTTAGGAGTTGGTGCCTCATGTACATCCATGACATCGGTGAGTGCAAACATCCAATGAGCTGCCCCGCTTGCCAACCGATCAGCACTCAGTAGCAGTAACGTTAGAGTCCTGCTGCCCAAAGCCTGTTTAGAAAAAAGGAAACACACAAACATACAAGTTTTCCTTGCTTTTGTAGCAAAATACGTCTTTCTACTTTCTAAAATTAAAGGGAAGGTCTAGGCGAGTGATTAGAAACTATTTTAACATTTAGTTTTTAGCCGTTGAGCTCCATTCACCCATTTATTGAGGAATCACTCGTGGGCACCCTCTGGCATTTTGCAGTCCTGTTTTTGATATAACGAGGGAAATAGGAAGAGGCCAGACTCCTCATAAACCAGCGTTGGCAAAGCCTCCTCCTTGCAGTGGAGATCTGCTGCTACACTAAGCGTGCCACACTATTATCTTGGTTTATGGTGCTTGTATTTTAAGCTTGGAGTCTCCAAAAGTCCCATTAAGAAGGACATTGTAGATTTGAACTTTTATCACTGTAGATATTGAGATGTTTTCCTCAGTAATATACACTCTAACTGGATCAAGATGGTCTCAAAAGGATTAATTACAAGTACAGACAGCAAGATAAAGCCCAAAACAACAAAGCTTACTCTTCTAATGGTCCTAATGACCACAGAAGGCAGGACAAGCAGTTACAAACAGAGCAAAATGATTAGAGGAGTAAAATAGACTAGAAAAACAGTGGAGGCTTCTGGGGGAGGGAGTCACTAGAGGCCCCACAACATGATACTTGAGGCACGGTATGATTTTACCTTGATTTATGACATCTGTGTGACACCGAGGCCTAGAAATCAAGACCAGTCCTTATCCTTATCCTGCTGCTTGCAGATCACTGTCTGCCTTTTACATCCCAATGAATTCTGACCTGAATTTAAACTGGAATTAACTCACTGCATTACAGATGCTCAGGTACGGGAAAAGGGAAGCTGCTTAGTTTTAAAGTTTTCTCTGGAAGCCAACACTATCTTTCTTTCTCCACAGGGGTGACACTAGAGGTCCATGGATGGGGGGCTAAGCCTGTACTAGAGGGCTCTGGGGGGCCTGTCCCACCAGAAGATTTTTTTAATGGCCCCAAAATGTTCTTTGTGAACTTTAAGACTAGGAATAGCCGGAAAACACAACAAAAATGGCTATTATGTCACTCTGGCACACAGTAGGTCTGTCTCTATGTAGTGTCTTTTAAGTACAGAGCTCATATTATATCCACTCACAACTCTCCTTGCTTTCTTCTTGATCACTAACCTCCATCAGATCTGCTCCTTCTGTCCAGTCAGTGTCCTTCAGCTTCGCTCTCTCCCTCTCTTCCTGTGTTTAGTAATGCACCTATTTTATTAAACTCGATGGATGGATTTTTTCTGGTGAAAGTCCTCTCATCTGACTCGCCTTCAATGGAGATGCCGCCTCTTAATTGTCATTTACAGGTTGAGGAATTGACGGTTGTTGTTTAAAAAGAGAAATATAAAAATGAAGATAAAGAGCTTCAGTGAGGTCATCGTCTCTCACACCTGTTCACACTCGCCCTTTGATGTGTAGGTAAACTAGCTGGCTTGTCAGCTAACATGAGATAGCTAGCTAATGTTAGTGTTAGCCTAACTCCATTCTTTGCCTCACCTAAAGTCAGCTAGTTGACTCAGCTTACAACCAAAGAAAAACCTATGATGGCGTTTTAGGGCCACTGTTAATAAAAATAAATAGTAAGGTTTGGGAATAAAGTTGAAATATTTTGAGAAAAAAATCTTAATATTTCGAGAAAAAAGTGGCAATATTTTGAGAATAAAATGGTAATATTTTGAGAATGTCATAATGTTTGAGAAAAAAGTTGTACTATTTTGAGAAAAAGTGATATTTTGAGAAAAAAGTAATATTCCAAGAAAAAAGTGGTAATATTGTGAGAATAAAATCGTAATATTTTGAGAATAAAGTCATAATATTTTGAGAAAAAGTGATAATAATTTGAGAAAAAAGTAATATTCCAAGAAAAAAGTGGTAATATTGTGAGAATAAAGTCATAATATTTTGAGAAAAAGTTGTACTATTTTGAGAAAAAGTGATATTTTGAGAAAAAAGTAATATTCCAAGAAAAAAAGTGGTAATATTTCAAGAAAAAAGTAATATTTCAAGAAAAGAGTCATAATATTTTAAGAAAAAAAAGATGTAATATTTGGAGGATGAAAGTGGGCTAACTGTAGGGGGGCTGCCTTAACGCTTTGGGGTCTCGGTTGCTGTACCCGCGCCGGAGCTCCACTCACTCGTGTCTCTTTGTGGATCATTTTGATCATCATTCTCTCTGTCTGTGAAACTTCATGTCCTCTTTGAATGGTGTGGAGATGCAGCCCCTGATAGCCGTGTAGACGGTCAGTGCCTGCAATTCTCCTTCAGCAAAACAGCTGTTTCAGCGTTTCTTACACTAATACCAGGCTGAGCTGATGTGCAGGAGAGACGGGGGGCTGAGTGTTTCTTTATGGGTGAATCGATATGAAAGTGCAGCTCCACCAACTCAACGCCCCTCATTTAACACCAGGAGGTGCTGCTTCACTTTGCAAAGACTTTGGCCACAAAATTGCAACCTTTCCTGGTATAAATGCCACTTTAATGCCGCAATTCTGTGATAATAATTCATAATTCTTCTTTTTGTCTCAAAATATTACTTTATTTCTCAAAAAATTATGACTTTATTCTCAAAATAATATGACTTTATTCTTGAAATATTACGATTTTATTCTCAAAGTCTATTATTTTTATTTTTATTCATAACAGTGGCCCTAAAACGTTGTCGTAAAAACCTGATAGCCAACTATACTCACCATAATTTGCCACAAATCCATGTCCAGCATCATCTCCTGCTGATTACTCTTCAGCACAAAGTCAGAGACCCTCCCCCTTTTCACATTACTTTAGTCAATGGCAGCACAGCAGAGGTAGCGCCCCCATCAGGTCACGTTGCGCTACTACAGTATATTGTGAAGAATAAACTACAGGTGATTTGAACTAGTAATGTACATTTATTTGGGAAAGGGTGGGCTGAATAACATTTAAGGTTGGGGGGCAAACTCCGAGTTTCATATAACATGAAATTTAGCTCAAAAATCATTCAATTTGTAATTCTCATGAAGTTTAAATTCACTTAAGGTTTAAGATGCCTGGGTGATATGGAGAAAAAAATAATGTAACAAAATGACCACCATAAAGACGATGATAATGAAGAGGAAACGGAAAAGTGTCCAGTCACACGACAAACCAGCGTAATACTGTGTCTCTGCAGTGTAAACCAGTCTAAACAATAAACATGACATTATTGGTTAATATTTTTCCCTGGTGCATGATGTCATCAAAATCAGAACAGATTTTGGAGGCGGAGTCAAATTCATTACATTTTAACAGAAGATTACAAGAAAACAAATGTCTATTAAACAATCTAATATGATGAATTGTTCTTCCTATGACCAAAGAGGTGATCGAACAAGGAAACCACACATCCTTCTACACATTGCAGGAAAATGGTGCTTTAACCTTCTTTGGCCACCAGGAGGCGACAATTTACTGCTAATGTGGCACAAAGAGGACAGAAATGTAGCAGGAAAAAAGCCTGTGTGTGTGTGTCTCTGTGTGTGTCTGTGTGTGTCTGTGTGTGTCTGTCTTTGTCTGTCTGTGTGTGTGTGTCTGTGAGTGTCTGTCTATGTGTGTGTGTGTGTGTGTGTGTCTGTGTGTGTCTGTGTCTCTGTCTGTCTGTTTTGTCTGTGTGTGTGTGTGTGTGAGTGAGTGTGTGTCTGTCTGTGTGTCTGTTTTGTCTGTCTGTGTGTGTGTGTGTGTCTGTTTGTGTCTCTGTGTGTCTGTTTGTCTGTGTGTGTGTGTGTCTGTTTTGTCTGTCTGTGTGTGTGTGTGTCTGTTTGTCTGTGTCTCTGTGTGTCTGTTTTGTGTGTGTGTGTGTGTGTGTGTGTGTGTGTGTGTGTGTGTGTGTGTGTGTGTGTGTGTGTGTGTTTAAAAGAGTTTTAAGCTCTTGAGAAAATCAGATTTAAAAAGCTGTTTATCTGGGCAACAGGTGTTTATACGCTCACAAAACACCAAGATATTACAAGATATTAATTAGTGTCTGCATTTCTAAATTACTGTGTGTTTATAGACACACGCAAACACAGTATAATGCAATAAACACAGAAATCATTCAATAATAATGCAGAGGACTGCTGGACCTGTGCTTTATAATTGTTTTTTTAATTACATTTTACGTTGTATTTGTTATTATTATGTGTATTGGATACATATATATATATATATATATATATATATATATATATATATATATATATATATCGCTGTTGTCAGATCAAAACCTCGTATCTCCAAAACAGCAACTTTACAGGAGAAGGAAAAACCTACTTTACTTTTAATGGAAGTCAATGGAGCCAGACGTATTTCCACGTCATTTTGGGCCGTTTTTTTTGGTCCATTCATCATGAAATTTACACACAATGTAAAGGACAAGAGGTTATTTCAAATTATGTCAAAAATGGAGATAAGAGGTTTTGTCCCGACAGCAGCGATATATATATATATTTTGCACATTTCTATAAACCTCTCTACAACAAAAAGCTATTCTTTGTAAACAGGCTGCCATTACTGTCTCATTATACCATCATGTAGAGGTAAAAGAAGGATACAATCAAATTGTGGATGAGCCACTGGAGCAGAAAACCACTGTATAGATGAATAAATATAAAAAACTGACACTTTCTGACCACATCAATGAAAAAACAAATGGTTATTGTTCTTAGAAAATCATTTAGAAAAATCGAGGGGTACTTTGTAATTTAGGCTCACCACAGGTCTCCGTCCTGCATTGGCTGTAATATATGAATGTTTGAATTATTCCCGCTGTGGAGATTCAATACAATATAAAAACTCTAAGCGTCTTCATCACTTCATCATCAACCATATATATATATATACACACACTGATCAGGCATGACATGATGACCACCTCCTTGTTCCTGCGCTCATTGTCCATCTTATCAGCTCCACTTACTCTACAGTTACAGACTGTAGTCCATCTGTTTCTCTGATACTCTGTTACCCTGTTCTCCAGTGTTCAGGACCCCCATGGACCCTCACAGAGCAGGTACTGTTTGGGTGGTGGATCATTCTCAGCACTGCAGTAACACTGATGTGGTGGTGGTGGTGTATTAGTGTGTGTTGCGCTGGTCTGAGTGGATCAGACACAGCAGTGCTGCTGGAGTTTTTAAACACCTCAGTGTTGCTGCTGGACTGAGAACAGTCCACCAACCAGAAATATCCAGCCAACAGCGTCCTGATGCTGGGAAAGCCTCCCCCAGTGAGAGTCCACTCACTGTCCACTCTATTAGACGCTCCTACTTTGTTAGTCGACCTTGTAAATGTAGATGTAAAGTCAGAGACGACAGGTCATCAGCTTCTGTTGGTCATCCTTTAGTCCTTCATCAATGAATAAAGTTTAGGGCTAAACTCGGGCGTCAACTCAAAGCTGCTGCTGCTGCTGTCTCCTGCTACGCTAATGTACTTTTGTCCATCATGTAGATTTCAAAACATCCTATATTGTCAGAAACGATACACACCAGTAGGTTTCATATCATTTAAACTCGTTCTGGTTGGAGAGAGCAGCGCGATGGTTTAGGCCTGCAGTTTCCACCATGCTGACTGCTTTTCACCGTGACTTGTTAGCTACATTAGCATTGTAGCTAAAGAAGCAAACATGTCTTGGCTCACTGGCTAATCTGGGTAAGAAGAACACTGTAAATATTAGATTATTAGACAACACCAAAGTAGGCCGCTGATGCTGGGCTGGCACAGGTTGGCGCGGTGGCCGGCCCAGACACGGGGCAGCCAGGTGTTTCTAAAAATAGGCCACGTGCTTCCTGCTGCGTGTTTGGACTTTATCTGGCAGGCCAGCTGCATGTTCAGATGATACAGTTGGACAACAGCGCTTTGAACTGCAAAATTCACAGCTCCCCACAGGCGTCGACAGCCAACAGAGGCTCGGAGGAACTCCCAATGAGAGGCTCGCTCGCTCTCTCTCTCTCTCTGTCTGTCTGTCTCTCTCTCTCTGTCTCTGTCTCTCTCTCTCTCTCTCTCTCTGTCTCTCTCTCTCTCTCTCTCTCTCTCTCTCTCTCTCTGTGTCTCTCTCTCTCTCTCTCTCTCTCTCTGTGTCTCTCTCTCTCTCTCTGTCTCTCTCTCTCTGTGTCTCTCTCTCTCTCTCTCTCTCTCTGTGTCTCTCTCTCTCTCTCTCTCTCTCTCTCTGTGTCTCTCTCTCTCTCTCTCTCTCTCTCTCTCTCTGAGAAACGCAATAACGAATGTCCTGTTTTTTTCTCTGGGGTTATTGCAGTCTAAGGACTTGTAGCGTTTACTGGAGGCAGGCCGTCGACTATTGTAACAACTGGTATAAGCGTAGATTGTGTGAGTTTAGTTTAGTTTGGTCGAGTTTGTTAGTTAAGCATCATGCCTTTAGACTTTGAAAGGAGTTTTTTAGCCTAATTGCTAAATCCTGCATCTTTACCTACCTTTAGCATGTTTCCTCGCACTGAGAAAATAACAGAAAGGCCAGTTGCTGAACTCCACTACATGGCCACAAGTGCGTTATAACATCTATTCTAAACAGTGGGTTCACGCTTCAGTCAGAACACACAACCCAGGCTGAATCCCAAACGGCTCTGTACTCCCTAAATAGAGTGCTAGCTATAAACGTTTAGACATTCTAGCTTCTAGCAGCGAAACAGTGCATCATTTGTCGAGTGTGGATGTGTCCGAGTCTCAAATGACTAACTCTTAGCTGTATTTTGCTCTGTTGGTCTGTTGGGCTGCAGAATCCAGTACTCATATTAGTGCACTATGTAGGGAGCAGGGAGCTGTTTGAGAACCAGCCCAGTGTGAATAGAAGGGCTGCTGGATTGCTGGATATCATATGTTCGTGACCTCATTCAGTGATCCCTGGTTGATTCACAATGATACCGTGCTATAAAAGGAAAACTTTATGTTTATATTGATTATTCTTAGTAAAAACAAATTATTTTCTGAAAAAATGTGCATTTTATTTTATTTCATGTTGGGCACCATTTCATAAAAGCAATAAGCCACTTGATGCCATACATTACTGTGATTTTATCACAGGGAAGTTTAAATAATCTGCTAAAACACCCTTTCCGTGATACAAGCGCCGTAACGCACTGCTTTATAAAATGTCCACCAAGGCAAACACAAGTTTAAAATGTCCACCAAGACAAACGCAGGTTTAAAATGTCCAGCATGCCAAACACAGGGTTAAAAAGTCCAGCATGCCAAACACAGGGTTAAAAAGTCCAGCATGCCAAACACAGGGTTAAAAAGTCCAGCATGCCAAACACAGGGTTAAAACGTCCAGCATGCCAAACACAGGGTTAAAAAGTCCAGCATGCCAAACACAGGCTAAAAATGTCCAGCATGCCAAACACAGGTTTAAAATGTCCAGCATGCCAAACACAGGGTTAAAAAGTCCAGCATGCCAAACACAGGTTTAAAATGTCCAGCATGCCAAACACAGGGTTAAAATGTCCAGCATGCCAAACACAGGTTTAAAATGTCCAGCATGCCAAACACAGGCTAAAAATGTCCAGCATGCCAAACACAGGTTTAAAATGTCCAGCATGCCAAACACAGGTTTAAAATGTCCAGCATGCCAAACACAGGTTTAAAATGTCCAGCATGCCAAACACAGGGTTAAAATGTCCACCAAGACAAACGCAGGTTTAAAATGTCCACCATTGTCCACCACTGGTGTATTCAAACTTTACCCTGCATTACTAACCCTTTTGTCATCATTAAATATGTATCACGTCATTGTAAAGAGAGGAAAACAGGTTTGTTATCTTGAGGCAACATCATGCAAAAGAAAGTTAAAAGACCTTAAATTATTGAACGGAACAGTCTTCCAAATGAGAACACACACAAGCAGAAGATGCAGGAATAACGGCAACCCGGCGGAAGTCGTCAGAATCGTCAAACACCAGCAGTGTTGTAGGACTGTGGATGATAACTTTCCCAACTCCGCGCTTGAATATAAATAACTACAAACGCCAGATATTCTCCCTTGTCAGGCACAAGAAAGAATAATGTGAATCACAGGGAGCTGCAGAGATATGCTGCCCCCAGCTACGAGCTGCGTCTGTTACTGAGAGAGAGGGAGGGAGGGAGCGGGAAAGAGTGAGAGGACAGAAAGTGAGTTTAAGAGACAAATAGAAAGAGCTGGAGAGAGAAAGGGAGACAGGGGGGGCTGAAGATAACAGAAACAAACACAGGCCAGCTCCTCCCAGAGCGAAGAGAAGCAAAGTGACTTTCTCTGAAAAGTGGTAGAGCCAATTAGGCTGATAGTGAACCGAGCAAATGTAGAGTAAATGCGGATGTTTCTTCTCCGAGAGGGTGTCCAGTCCAGTCCAGCCCAGTGAGATGAAGCTTTAATTAAAAGACAAGCTGCCAGGCAGGAATAAGCAGAAGGACGTCTCTGTGCATCGGGGGCTGGTTTTCGTTATCTTGCTGCGGGTTTTCCGGCGATGGTGCAGAACGAACACGACAGCACCCTCAGTGGGCCGTTTGGAGAGAGAGGAAAGAGAGATTAGTGGAAAGAGTGGGCAGGAAGAGGAAGGTGAAATGATGAGTATGTCAACACAATGCTTGAGTTCCCGTGCGGCCAATGGAGAGGGATCTGAGAGAAAGCACTTCATTAGAAGAGCGGTCATACTTGGGGGCAGTTTTAGAAGATAAGGCTATGTTTGCACAGCAGGCAGCAGTGTGAACAGCAAAAATGCATTTTCAATTCCGACTTGAGACGCTTTGATATGTGGTACTGAAATCCGATCCGTATCCGATCTGCGGCCATGCGACTCAGTCTGAACAGCCAAATCGGAATTCATGTGACTTTTACGTCAGTCCAGCTCGATGTTCGTCATAATTTTGCGCTGCTGAGGCTCATAAACATTTAGGCTGATGTTTCAGAGTCTAATCTCAGTTGCTCCGTGTTTGAGGAGGTTTTGAACGAAATGGCCTAAAGAGGCCAGAACAGCCCGAGGCTCCAGCGTCCGAGGACATGAACCAAAGAAGTGGCTGTGGCCGAATAACATGCCCTTCTTATGGCGAACTCGAACACATTCTGGGTGGTGAGCTCAGCTCTCAACCACTGGAACTTCAGAATCGCTCCTGTGACGCTGGCGTAGACGAAACCGGGAGCGTCTAGTGTTTGCCAGTCGTCATGATTGTTTACCTCTGGACGAGCCTCGTGAAGCACTGCTATTTTGTGCATGTGGGTTGGTTTGGGAGCTGATCTGTTCAGACTGATGTCACATATAGATCACATTTAAAAGACAATGTGAACAACAAAAATCAGATTTGGTGAGAAAATCAGATTTGGGCCACTTTTACCTGCTGTGTAAACGTAGCCTAAGTGACCCTTCTTAGCCCCACAACAGGGAAATTTCTCCTATGTTTTTAACCCATCCATGCAGTGAAACACCACATACACACTAGTGAATGCACACACACAATAGGGGGCCGTGAGCAAACCTGCCTGGAACAGTGGGCAGCCCTATTCACAGCGACCGGTGAGCAGCTGGGGGTTAGGTGCCTTGCTCAAGTGTACTTCAGTCATGCACTGTCGGCTCCGGGGATCTGGTCACAGGGCCGGATTACGAATATTTTGTGTAGTCATTTGCTTAAATTTGACTCTAAATAAAGCTATGCAAGGGGTAAAATTGAGCTTCGTTATGTACTTATTACTTTCAGTCATTCAAAGAGGTTATTTTCCGAGGCAAGGCCGCCCGGAGGAGGATGCAGTACTCAGTGTCTCTGTCGAGACTGTTTGCCACCAGCGCCGAGAGAGGACGGGGAGCATGCATCACTAGCATTTGTGTGGGCTTGGACATTAGACATTCTGAAATGGATGAAAGGATGAATGTTTTCTCCTTTGCTGACACCACAACTAAAATAACACTAAAAGACAAAGCAGGGTTAGTGAATTAGCCGTAAGATCAGTAAACCAGTCTGACTTCTTGTCCGATCAGGTTAAGTTGGATTACGTAAATGAAATAAACACTGTGGCACATCATCACAGGATCAAAAGGAAAGCATTCAGCTCCGAGAGCAGTTCAAAGATTTCAGACCTCTCTAGGACCCCCATGCTTTAAAAGTCATCTTCCTTTCCTCTAATCAGGGGAAGGCAAGGCTGATCAAATGGTTGTGCATCTCTGAGTGCAGAGGAACATCAGACAAGATCAGTTTTGGGCCAAAATAAGGGCAAAATGACATTTTCACCAGATTTTAGTGAGTTAAGAATCTATTTAGCTTTCCAGTGGGGGGGGTGGGGGGGTGGGGGGTTGTGTAGGGGGTGCTGGAGCCTATCCCAGCAGTCTTCAGGCGGAAGGCAGGATACACCCTGGACAGGTCGCCAGTCCATCACAGGGCAGACAGACAGTCACTCACACACTCACACCTAGGGGCAGTTTAGCAAGTCCAATTGGCCTGACTACATGTCTTTGGACTGTGGGAGGAAACCCACGCAGACACGGGGAGAACATGCAAACTCCACACAGAGAGGACCCCGGTCACCCGACCGGGGAATCGAACCCAGGCCCTCCTCACTGTGAGGCGACAGCGCTCCCCACCACGCCACCGTAAAGATAAAAAAGTGTTATCTGAATGCATCACATCATGGCCTTTATTTACAATATATACAAACACACACACACACGGACCACTCTATCAAATCAGCTCAAACTAAAGTCCCATTCATCATTCATATGGGTATCTGTCTAAATTTACACCTGTGAAAATCATACTTAGTTGCTTTTTTATTTTTGTCTTATTTCTTTAAAGTGATGTTTAAGAATTTTTAAATTCATTTTATTTAAAAAATGCTGCTCTATAATTTCATATCACTACCGAAACACAAAGAGTTTTAGTCCATAGGCTGGGCCATATTTTAGCCACGCCCCTGCCTTTTACAGCAGAAAGCGAGACTGCATCCCTGTCCCTCATGGCCACAGTTAAATTTCATTGTTTTGGAATGAATGTGTCCCAAAGGCCTGAAAACCAGTGTGGAACATTAGGGATTGTCATATTTCCTACAATTAATTAATGATGTTTTTTGTTTGTGTCTTTTCATTTCATGTGTGAGTTTAATTTTAAGTGTTTAAAGCTGTGTTTGCTAGTGCCTGGGCAGCGCTTTTGACTTATACTCAAAATAAGCGAAATCTGTCACTAAAACAGTTACTACTGAAACATTTGGTAAAGTTTAAAGTGAGTGATGTTATTATTGCTTTGCTTTTTGTTTATTTATGCCTTTGAATATTATGTATTTACATTTCTATTCATTGCTCTTCATGCATGTGCTGACGATGCTTTAAGGAGGTCATAACTACTATGTAGATAAAGAGAGCTGAGCGAACTGGCTAAATATTACAACATATATATATATATATATATATATATATATATATATATATATATATATTCATTATTATTTGATTTCTGTTAAAGATTTTCATGAAATCAGTTAAAAAAGTATAGAAGTGAGCTGTGTTTGTGTTTCACTGTTGATCTGCTGCAGCTCAGACTGTTTGAAGTAAATCATATTGTATTATACTATATCACAATAGTAAAAACAGAACTGCACTATATAGATAAACCTCAACCTTAAGTGCAGCATGCAGTGCTTTCCTGGGTCCTGCAGCAAAAGTGGTATAAATGGTTGGTTTATGTCAAGTCTTTTGTCTTATGCATGCATTTAAGACACTTGAACTTACACCTATGACTCTCAGCCTAGAATAAAGTCATTCATGCTATTAATGCAAGTTACTGATAACTGAGGATCGGACCCTGAAGCTACAGCAGTTTCCATGCTACGCGTAAATGTAACACGGCGTCTGGACCGCATCAGAGTACAGCTACCTGCACAGTGGAAGGTGAGAGAGCAAAGAGTGCTGCATTGTCATTTCTACTTGAAACACGGGTCCAAAACAACATCCCTGACTCAGCCATTCAGCTAAAGGGGTTCATCTCAGCATATTTAACAGTTATCTGCACTTATTTGTAGCATACCTGTATAAACTTTATGACAACACTCCAGTCTGACTAGGAATCCGAATACTACTACCCCGAGCGTTCAGTGGAAAAATGAGAAAGTTTTAGAATTTCAACGATTAAAAAAATAAGACATTTAAAATGCAGAGAAAATGTTTGAAATTCTAGGTCACTGGTCCAGTTTATGAAAATCAGCAAATTTGTGAAACTGACCATTGAGGCCATTAAGGTTTTTGTTCCAAAAGGCCAGATTGATTTAGTCCTATTCCTTCCATTGTAACACGTGTTCAGATCACTCACAGGTGGACTTCATCTACATATCAAAGACTTTTGTACAAACTCACTGAGGCCACGATAGCTCTTTTGCTTTTAAAGCAAAAGGGGTTCATACCAAATACTAATAAATCATGGAAGTTATACGAAGATTCTGCTTTTCACTCGGATTATTAAGATAATAATATCATTTGTAATGAAAAACTATTAAATTAAACCCCATTCCCAAATAAGCTGGGTCGCTGTGCAACATGTAAATCAAAACAGAATTCAATGACGAAGTTCGTTAAACCCTATATTTAATTGAAAGTACAGCATCATATCACATGTTAAAGTGTTCAGGAATTGTATTTAAAAAAAAAAAAAGGTGTCCATTTGTGATCTGATGCACAGTGTCAGTGTCAGTGGTGTAGAAAGGCGTGCAAAAGAAGCACTTTCACCAGTGGTCTCAGACTTTTGGATCCCACTTCATATTAAGCCCCGTGCTGAACAACAGAGGAAACCAGATTTTGTCGACCTGCGTCTGCAAAACTTGACTCAACTCCCAGCTGCTGCAACCCTTTTGTTTGCTGCCACAGTCGCAGTATTCCCTGTTAGTCTCAAACTAACTTGGGGAGGAAACGGACAGCAATCATTGATTTTGCTGTAATTAATTTTCAGAGGCCTTTAGCCTGTCCCAAAGAGAAATCACTCAAACCCAGATTGAAAAGTTCACAGCATGAGGCAGTAGCCCTGAAAAGGTCAGGCCCGTCCTAATCGGCGGACTTTCACATTGTGATCTCCACATTTTCTGATGGCTATTAAAATGCTGATTGGATTTGCCCTCGTTATACAGCCCAGCATTGTGAAAGGAAGAATTAGCTGGTGATCAAGGCGACTGGCCTTTAAAGGCTTTTTGGCTTCAAGGACTCTTTGTACCAGCACACACCTGGGGCTTAAAAGCTCAATCCGAAAACTTCAAGATATCAAGGAATAGAACAATGTATTTGTAACAGCGACATCCATGCGTGTCACGTCAGGTCGACTTTTTGAAGTCATTCATTTCTTCAGGCCTTCAGTGTGAAGCAAATTATAAAAAGCTTCAAATATCCATCTTTACTCAATATACTGTTATTTACACTCACATAGGTTTTTATTAGGAACACCTCCTTGTTTCTACACACATTGTCCATTTTATCAGCTCCACTGACCATATAGGAGCACTTTGTAGCTCAACAGATACAGATTGTAGTCCATCTGCTTCTCCACATAATGTGTTACCCTGTTCTTCAATTTTCAGGACCAACAGGTATTATTTGGATGGTGGGTCATTCCAGCATGACACTGCAGTAACCCTGATGTGGTGGTGGTGTGTTAGTGTGTGTTGCTTTTTTAAGTTTTAAACTTGTCAGCGCTGGACTGAGAATAGTCCACCAACCCAGAGCAGCATTCTGTGGCCACTGATGAAGGACTAGAGGATGACCAACACAAACTGTGCAGCAGCAGATGAGCTGTTATCTCTGCCTTTACATCTACAAGGAGGTCAGACAAGGTAGGAGTGGACAGAGAGTGGACACAGTGTTTAAAAACTCCAGCAGCACTGCTGCGCACTCAGTATCAAATTAAGAGGAAAATTGTTCTAATACTAGGTAGGGCCTCCTTAGACTCTCAAAACGGCCTCAAGTCATCAAGGCACAAGACATTCCTTTGAGATTCTGATCCATGTTGACATAATTGCATCATGCAGTTCCTGCATTTTCCTCAGGTGCACTTTCATGCTGGGAATTTCACAGTCTATCATATCCCGAAGGTGTTCAGATCTGATGACCGGGAAGACCACTAAACATCACAAAACTCACTGTCGTGCTCATGAAACCAGCTTGAGAAGATTTTTGCTTTGTGGCATGGTGCTTCATCGTGCTGGAAGTAGCCATTAGAAGATGCTAAATTGTCGCCATGAATGGACGCAGATGGTCAGTAGTAATACTCAAAGAGGCTGTAGCATTCAAGCAATGACTGATTGGTATTAACAGGCCCAAAATGTACCAAGAAAACATTCCCCACACCATTACACCACCCCCACCAGCCTGGACCGCTGGCAGGTTGGGTCCATAGATTCATGTTGTTGGTGCCAAATTCTGGCCCTACGATCAGTGTGCCTCAGCAGAAGTCAAGATTGATCTGACCAGGCTATGTTTTTCCCGTCTTAAACTGTCCAGTTTTGGTGAGCATGCCAACTGTAGCCCCACCTTCCTGTTCTTGCCTGATGGAAGTGGAATCTGACATGGTCTTTTGCTGTTGTAGCCCATCCACCTCAAGGTTCAAAGATGCTTTTCTGCTCACCACAGTTGTATGGATGGGATCTTTGTTACCAAAGCCTTTCTGTCAGCTCAAACCAGTTTGGCCATTGTCCATTGACCATTTTTTCATGCCTTCTGATGGTTGATGTGAACATTGCCTGAAGCTGCTGGCCTGTATCTGTATGATCTTTTATATTGCACTGCTACCACATGAATAGTTGATTAGAGAATTGCATGAATGAGCAGGTATACATGTGATCCTAATAAAGGCCTTTGCCATAGTGAGTAACCAAGCTTGATTATAATATAATGATGAAAATAAAACAAGAAACTGCAATATTACATGTATAGTAAGATAATGTTTGAGTGACTTACCATGCAAGGTACCACCACCAGGGGGGCTTTATCATAATGACAACTATCAGTAAGTAAAACTATTTAGTCATGCAACTCCTATCATATGGTTCCTTGTGACCCTCATGTTCCCCTCTATGTGTCACGCTTGGCTCCTCCCTCTCCCCCATGTGCTTGTGTTGTGTTTTGGTCTAGTCCACGTGCTTTTTGTTTTGATCCCAGTCCGGGCCCTTGTTTGGTTACTCCGCCCGTGACTGTTCCCACCTGTGTTTCCACCTGTGTCTTGTGATCCCTAGTTAGCCCTCATGTATGTAAGCTCTGTGTTTGCCCTGGTCTGGGTTGGTCTTTGTTCTGTTTGATGTTTGTTTGGTTTAAAGTATTTGGAGTTCTGTGTTCATTTTTGTCATGTCTGTCCCTCCTGCTCTTCATGTCGGCTATATGAACCTGGCCATTGACCATGACCCTGGATTTGCCCATAATAAAAGTCGCTTATCTCCGCCTCATCGCTCCCCACCGTTACACTATGATCCAGCAGTGGGCCGTGGCTCACTCTTTAAAACTGATTTATTGAACCAAAAGTGTCCCGTACTGTGATTTCTAGAACATATGGTGCTTTTTGTGTGTTTTTTCATAGATAATTCATAAGATAAGCAGAGATCCTTACCCTGGGTGTGAGCGTGTGAGCGACTGTCTGTGTCTGTCTGTCTGCCCTGCGATGGACTGGCGACCCGTCTAGGGTGTATCCTGCCTTCCGCCTGATGACCGCTGGGATAGGCTCCAGCACCCCCCCCACGACCCTGAGGAAGAAGCTGCTTAGAAAATGGATGGATGGATGGTGTTCACAATAAAACAATAAGTAATGGCTAATAAGTAGACTCAGCTATAAGCATAAAGTGTGGCGACTTAACAATGCTATCACGTAACAATACAGCATATAGTCAATTTCATCATTCATCCGGTGAGAAAAAAAGCTGTGATGAAGCCCTGACTCTTTCTGAAAACACTCTCCTGTCAGAAGAAACACTCACATTCCAGTCCTGTTAGCTAAGCCTCTCATACAATGAATCACGGTAGGAGGCCCAAATGCTTTCAAAGTTGAACAAGGAATAATTACACCGTCAAACTGCTGGCTTGTCGGCGGTAATGAATGATAGCGATTGTGTTGCGGCACGCAGACAGCGATTAACTCTCACAAAGAGCCCGGATGCCTACGCTCTGCTCAACGTGTGCAAATTAACACAGTTATGATATGTAATCACCAGGACTAAACACAGAGTTAACTGAATCGTTTTCTGCTTGTGATTTTAAATAAGCCAAGCTTCTTGTCTCACATAGTGAAATTGTCACAGTTCACAATGGAGATCTTAGGCTAAGCTGAGGTTGGGAAAAAGATTGTGTGCTATTCTGAAAGCAACAAGTCTAAGACAATTAGATTAACAGCACACAAGCTGGATGCAAATGCAGCATTTGTTTCCCCAAGAGAAACTGGATCCCCATGACATTCAATCCCTCAGACAACACTGTGTTAAAGCCACTTGGGCTCAGGAACACTTTGACAAACTGTTGCCAATAAATACAATTTGTCTCTTCATCCACAAAGAGAAGTTAAGACAGTACTGCACAGAATGGAAGGCATGTGATAACATCCAGAAACGCTGCTGACTTCTCTGGGCCCAAACTGGGATAGAGTTGCTCAAAAAGTGCTTAGCTTTAATGCAAACCCTTTATGCACAGAAATAAATGCCACACTTCCATCTAGCACTGCTTTTCCCCACCGTAGTAAACCTTGGGCCATGACTTCACATCGCCATATAGCATTTTCTAAACATGAATGGTGAAAAACAGCAACTGTAAACATGTTGGCCACACAAACTGAGCTGCAGGTTGTAATTAATATTCTAAAACATGAATCACATCAGGATGTTCTTCACGTTTAAATCAACAATTCATGCAATTTTACCTTTACATTAAATGTTGCTCAGCCACAATGTTTGGCCCAAAGTTTTCTTTTGTAGTCTTGCAGTAGAGCCACAAAGCTATGCAGGAAAAGGCATGTCTACATCATCATGCACTTGCCTCAGACGCAATCTGAAACAGACTCATATGACAACATATCAAAAACCTCAACTGAAAAAAGTTGGTACTGGACATGAAATGCAAATGCAAATGCAAAAAAACCCCCAAAAAAACACAAAAACAAAAATATTAAATGTTTAAACTGATGCCTGATCAACATCATTGTTTTAATGCTTATCCTGAGATTGAAATCCAGAAACACTACCAACTTCTTTGGGCTCAAGCTCAGAGAAATTAAACAGACTGAAGCATAGTGGAAGCGTGCATTGTCTTCCAGATCATGGAAACATTGAATGTTGTGTCCTCTGGGCTAAGGAAGAAAAGAACCATCCAGATTGCCCCCATGTTAAAATTCAAAAGTCAGGTCTGTCATGGTCTGAGGATAACGTACACATCTGTGAAGGCACCACTGACACATGTAAACACATTTTGACACATGCTGCCTTCCAGACTACGTCTTTTTCAAATTTTAACACGCCATATTCTACACATACTACAACATTATGGCTGCACAATCAGAGAGGGCAGGTGCTAGGCTGGCCTGCCTGCAGTCCAGATTTGTCTTCCAATTCCAATAGAATGTGTGATGTGGTGCAATTCCACTTTCAAAACCGAATCAAATGGTGTTCAGTCCTCAAATGATTATGTGCTTTTAGAAGGAAATGTGGTAATACAGCAGTAAGCATGAAAACATTTGTGAAGTATAACATCATATATTGTGTTTCTGTACTGTTTTCTATTGAATATAAGTCAAACAGAATTTACTGATTTTTTTTGCCCTGCGATGGACTGGCGACCCGTCCAGGGTGTATCCTGCCTTCCGCCCAATGACTGCTGGGATAGGCTCCAGCACCCCCCCGCGACCCTGACGGAGAAGCAGCTTATAAAATGGATGGATGGATGCTTTCTGTTTTGATTACTGTTTCACAAACTGTCCCAAAAATTTTTTGGAATTAATTTGGTAAAAAATGCTCAAAAATACAGAAGACTCAGATTTGAAGGTAGCTGCTACTACTGCTTTCAGCTATCCAAAACTTTTCCATTTTTATAGGCAATATTATGTCAATTAGCGTCAGAAACAACATATGCAAGACAAAGCTCAGCTTCAGTTGCTTGTTAGCAGCATGTTAGACTTGTAGCTCTGGAATGAAGCTAAAAAAGCAAAGACATCTTGGCTCATCAACTAAGGGGAGGGGAAAATTGAATAATTCGATTTTTGGCAAAACAATCATTTTAAACCAACAAAACGGGAGCCGAACGTTAAACTCCCAGAAGACGGAGCCCAGTTAGCTCATGTGGGTTGGCGCTAACCTCATGCCATTGGAGTTTCTTCTTGAAAAGTCTTTCATCCTCCTACTCCAGAGCCTTCGAACCTCCCTTGGCTTTGGCATTGACGGTGGTATCAGTGTAGCGTGCCAATCTGCTGCCAATACTGATCCCAAGGCCAGTGGGCTGATTAGCCACAGCGTGTTGGGAGTGCTTTGCTTCTCTCTTTATTAATATCCCTGTGAAAGCTGCTGCATGAAGCAGGAACAGAGGGAGCAGAACTAGGGCGGAGAACAAAATAAACATGTCCATAGGAGGAATGAGAATCCGCGGCAGTGTAAATAACCTCACATACATGCACACAGGCAAACACTTGGCCAGCCTTCCTGATTAATGTCCCCTCGTGCTCCAGGCCGGCGGAATACAGAAAAATGCAATCTTGCCGTCACAGCGAAGGTGAAGT
Source organism: Pygocentrus nattereri (assembly GCF_015220715.1). NCBI lineage: Eukaryota > Metazoa > Chordata > Actinopteri > Characiformes > Serrasalmidae > Pygocentrus > Pygocentrus nattereri. The sequence goes on from NC_051217.1 coordinate 42,344,141, forward strand.
CTTGCGGACACTCAGAAGGTGACCGAAGGCAGTTGATTTAGCATTGGCCCAAATTCCCAAAACACCCTTGGCAGAGCAGAGAGAGTTCTGATTGCCTGGAAGATTACAAAGGCCCGGTTTCCACCCTTTCAACTCCCAGATGCACCATTGCTCAGCAGCCATTGTGATGAAGTGTATGTACTGCTAACAGCTTTTGTGATTTACAAACAGCCCAAAACTTTCAGCATCTGTCCTACGATCCTACACGGCCCAATTCTTCATAACAACATGTATCATTTCATGCCATCCATAAGAATGAAACGCTACTGGCTCGCTGTCCCAAGGACAGATCTCTAAGACATTTGAGTTAGTGAGCAAAACAATGGTTTCAACTGCGAAAGTAATGTGCAGTTCATAGATTCCTCCAGCGGATTCGTTTTTAATCTCTTTTTGTTGCATCATGGAAGACGAATAGATATTTGGTACAAGAAAGGCTTTTTTTTACTTAAGTGCTGCTGCATTTCCAGTCAAAAGTTTGGGCACCTCCAAACGAATGTGTTTTCCATCATCTTCAACAATTTTTCTTAGACATGGCAGTGCCTTTCGAAACCTCGTGTCGCCAAAATGGTATCGTCTTAGGAGAAGGACAATGGTTCAGCATTTTGGAATGGAAGTCAATGGAAGTCAAAGGTGCCCCCACCCCCACACACAAGTTCTTGGAACATTTCTATTACTCCATTCATCTTGAAATCTTCACACAATGGCAATTAACGCAATGGCATCCTCAAATGCGGTTTTAAAAAAGAAGAAAGTTTTACATTTCAGTAACATGTTAGTCAAAGGCTTGTTTTATAACGATAGGGACATTTAGCTAAAGGGAAAGACTTTTGTTCTGTTTATATCACTCTTATAAGGGATCATTCCCAAACAACGGAACTAGTCCTAGCCAAGAAGGCCATGTATCACCACGTATCAAAGTTCATGTAAAGCAGAAATAAATGTGTTGTACGTTTGTCACATCACAGAAAAACGTGTTATTAACCATCCTACCAAATTTGACGGATAGAAAAGAAAAAAAAGCTGTATAAAATTAGGCTTCAAAATTCAAAAATTCAAAAATTGTGCTCTAAAATGCTGTTGGTGCTTGAACCACGGCCATTTGTGGGAGAGGTGCAGCCTCTCTTCAGCGATGTGTTTGCCAGAATATAATAGCTGTACTATTTAAGGTGGAATGGCTAAAAACAGAAAGCTGATTTAAGCTTCATATTCACCAGAATGTAACTGCTGCACTGTTTAAGGTGGAACGGGAAAACGTGAACCAGAAGCTGGCGAAGAAGAAGCTGACTTCAGCTTCATACTAGTGTTAGCATATCCAGCAAAGCCTCCCTTGGACTGAAATGAAGCTGCTAGCAGAGCTTCAGCTGAAACAAACAAACATAATTCGCACCAGCTTTATTGGACTGTACAGTCATACATGTTTGAGCAACCAGAGCCCAAATCCAATTTGGAGCCAAAGCAGACTGACCTACCCGAGACTCAACCTCATTCCCCTCAGTCTGCAACAGAAGGGTCATGTTAACAATAGCAGCGCAACCTATCCAAGTACAGTTAAGCTGGAATAACCACTGATGCTAATACACTCTGTTACAGCTTTATAATGCCATAAATGCTATTATTATAATGCATTAGCTTTTGCAGCATTATAGTGTTAGGAGGGAGGTCATGGCTTCATCGAGCCATGATTTCAGACCTGCTCAAAGAAATCCTGGAAACAGCGTAACGGTCTAACTCCACAACTCAGGACTACGTAGTTCGCGGTCTTGTCACGTTTTCGGCGATTATTTTCTAACATGGATAGAAGGTGTTTGGAAACAACTCTGAATTCATGCAGACTTTAAGGAGACACGTGTAGCTACAGATAACCTTAATGTACTTTCACTTTTGATACTTAAGTACATTTAAAAGGAAGCAAGTTTGCAAGTTTGTACTCATGTTGAAATATAAACAGAGAACTACAGGGAGATTCACTCGAAAGAGGCCCCGAATATTCTGCAGTAACGTCCGTTAGGATGAAGCAGTCTGAACCGAAAAACACACTACATACCTTGAAGAATGTGTAATCGATTGTATCATTTGCGATGCTGGAAGTGATCTATGTTTTCTGCCAGGCACACGAAGGGGTCAGGGGTCTGCATCTGAAATTCGTGAACGGAGGTTAAGCATCGTGACGGCTGTCCTCATCCGCACCTACCTCACCGCTCCAATACAGGGGCATCCCGGCTTGTTCGAAGCTCCGTATACTGAGGAGCTCGTTGCATGTTGCTGCGTTCAGATTGCTTTATCCTAGCGGGAGTTATTGCAGAATTTTCAGGGCCTCTTTCGAGTGAATCTCCCTGTAAGGCGTGTATTGGAGCAGTATTTTGCCAAAGATATTTCTACTTAGTTTCTACTCTGTTTCCAGCATGCTTATTCATGCACAGGGTAAAAGGTGTATGAACAACATCACTTCAAAGGCATCAAAACCTTCCATAGAAGTCATGTATAGTATTCATAACCAGACATCTGCCCTACACCTGGGAATGATGCTTCATAACGGTGTTATAAACGGAATATCCATTCATCACACCCATCACCTCGGCTTGTAAATGTTCAAGTATTGCTTCATAAACATGTTATTCAGTGCTTATGCATGTGTTATGAGGTCTGTATGTAGGTAGCCTTGAAATGAAGTGTGAGTTGTCTTGAAAACAATGTAAATAATGTAAAAAATAGTATTTATCATTTAGATCTAGGGTGAAATTTAGCGTCCAAAGATATCAGTCAGTCATCACACAAACGATTATAATGCACTTACCATGTGTGCATCGTTAGATGGCAATTAGGTGAATGTCTTTCCTCATTAAAGTGTAATATGATGGGTGTAAAAAGCTAAATTTGTTAGTAGGCCAACATTTCGGATTGGGCAATTTCCATATTTATTCATGTCATACTTTTGATGCCTTCATTATTATTCTACTGAGAAAAGGGGCACCAGAATTGGGAGAATATTTATTTTAGCATGGTGGAAAGTTACCGTGGACCCACCCCCTCAGCCAGCGGGAGAAAAAAAAAAATTTTTATATTACATATAGCTTATTAAATTCTTATTTTCCTCTTAAATTTACATTTTTGAAGTATTGCAGTCACAAAAAATTACCATAATGTTACATGAGACTTCTGAGACTTACTCCTTTACCTCTTCTCTCTTTGGCGCTTCACAAGCATTTGTCCCCCCAAGAGCACCCCTGTTGTAGAAGAATGTAAAAATAAAGGAAAACTGTTCTAGGAGTAGGAACACGCTTAAACCAGGCGGCCCTTTAAGAGTTCTTCAGTAAAGAATTTTTTCTGTCTAGAACCATAAATATTCAGAACCATTTGTATGATAAGGGTTCTTTGCATGGTCAAATAGTTCCTCACATTGATTCAGAAGGTGTTGTTCTATATAGCGGCAAGAAAGGGGTCTTCTGTTGTTCCAAGCTTGACATTGTGACAGGAGCAGAACCCTTTTTGGTGATATATATAGAACCCTGTTCAAAAAGGTCTTAGTTTAATGTACTTTTCACGGACTTTAATAAAAAGCCCTTGAAAAAAGATATTTTTTATGTTTACGTTTGACAAATGTATGTGAAAAGTACAAGTTGTTGTTATTGTTGTTGTTATTATTATTATTATTAGTGACACACCACCACTTTATCCTGAAGAGCTTTTGTGCTCGGTTTTGTGGACCTCAGTGACTCACAGGCATTCACAGGCAGTGACCTTCAGCAAAAGAGCATGTGACTCATTGGTATCCATGGAGAAACAAAGCTCGTTCATCTGTATTAGCTTGGTCAGTGCCATGGTCATAACCAGCATGCACCTGCATCCAACAGCACCACGTCCTCTTAGCCTCGCCGTCCCCGGACGAGGCCTTATGTCTTCTTAACACTAATACTCTTCTATGAGTGACATGCATAATAACAGAAATGAAATGAGGGACGTCTGGCAGATGGTGCAGAGGGAGGGCAGGGCAGGGCGTCTAATCTGGGAGAAGCCGAAACCCAATCGAAATCCATCTTTTCAGCAGGTCAAAACCAAAGTTGCTGCCCATAACATGGGACAGCTGTTCGTTATCGCTGGGATTTTCCTTTATAGGCCAAATGACAACGTCTGTCACTCATATTTCATCTGGATTTATCCCCCTCCGGCCTTATTTTATTCAGAATGGATGCGACGTTAAATCTGCACGCCTTCGCCGCATAAATCATCTCACTTATTATGCAACAGAATCTTGACAGAGGGCCGTTCATAATTACAGCTGTGCACCATTTCTGAGTAAAACGCATCTGCCAATCATCCAAAACGCATCCACTCCATCGCTTGAGCTCAAGGATCTTTGGTAAATAAATATCAGATGGCTGAGACTCGGCATGCCGATTAGTTATAAGAAGCAAGATGCCTTTTACCTCTTAATGCAGTGCTTTCCGGAAACCAGAAGCGAGCGCAGCTGCTGTAATTTCATGTGGTTCAGCTCAAGCAGACGCCGCTCTGCTCAGCTTACTGGGTCTCAGTCAGACTACGGTAGCTTCCAGCAGAGGGTTCTAATCTTCTTAGCGCTTGGCAGTGAGAGGACCTCATCTTCACGTGTGAGAGAGCTGGATCTGAGGCCTTTGAGCTGGGACACTGTGAGAGAGCTCCAAGAGGTTCCAGCAGGCTCCAGAGTCCATAGAGGCCCAGAGCCACAAGCTGCAGGCTGCAGTGGGGCAGGCCAGGACACAGTCGCTTCAGGCTTCCTGGCCTACAGTCAAAACAGCCTCTCTCTCTCTCTCTCTGAACATCTTTCCTACTCTTTGCATGTTTTCCTTCTCTCTCCTCCACTAATTAGCTTCACCTCCCCTTTCCAAATTCAGCTAACCTGGTGCCTCTGCTGCTCCGTTCTTCCTCACCGAGCATTAAACAGCCCTGAAACCCGAATACGGCCTCGGGACATTCTACCTTAGCCTGACTCTGTGTCATTAAGCCTTAAATCCAAGTGAAAGCAACTACCAGCAACCAAGGATAAGGGAGGATTTCTAATGATAGTGCTTGATAAGTTGCCCTGTAGCAGCAATGACCTCATCAGATCATCACCAAACAAAATCCAGATCAGAAGTCTAAATAAAGAACAGAGTTGGTCATTTGGATTGAGAGATTTTATGCCCTTTCATGTTTGGATTTGGGGTCAGGTGGCGCTCTATTGGAAGACCCCAGAGCTTTAATTAGGCCTGACACAGCTTAAGATTAAGTGACCCATCCGTGAAGTGAAACACCACATACACACTAGTGAGCACACACACACTAGGGGGCAGTGAGCACACTTGCCCAGAGTGGTAGGCAGCCCAATCCGCAGCACCCGGGGAGCAGTTGGGGGTTAGGTGTCTTGCTCAAGGACACCTCAGTCATGTGCTGTCGGCTCTGGGGATTGAACCGGCAACCTTCCGGTCACTAGGCTGGATCCCTAACCTCCAGCCCATGATGGTAGCCTTCATAACATATCAGGACATTGAGCAGACCTACCCTTAACTAGCAAGCATGACATCCTCAAGCTGTGGCATCAGCATCAATGAGAAATTCTGATATTATTTCTCTGCTGTTTGGCCTTCATATTCCAACAAAGGGTTAAAACAGCGACATGATTCCCACAACGGATCACTCATCAGACCCTGTCCTCACCATCCAGAGTGATTTCAGCCACCTGTGACCATCCATCAGCCAACAATCCAGGTCCAAAATCACCAAAACCCCAGTCATTGGTGTTACAGTACATCTCTGCTTTTAACCTTCATATTATATACAAAGATCACTGATTTGGAGAATTAAGAATATCTGATATTAAATATGCAACTCTATTTTTAATTATAAATAAAGCCTGTCACTGTTTATCTGAGTTTTAGCACTCAGCATGAATCCATGAGGACAGAAAATCAATATATAAACATGTCTGCCTTAAGATAATTGTTTATTTTTACTCATAATAACCAATTAATCAGATTCAATGAATCAGAATCAATGAATAATCAATGAATAATCAGAATGAATCACCAACATCAACATCATTGCACTTTCAGCTCACAGACACTGCAGACTAACAATCTCTTGTTCTCAAGATCTCTATATAAAATACAGAAATCAGCAGGTGCTAAGTACATTTTTGATCAGAAATGACCCAAATTCATAAAGATATCAAACTTCTGTTCGCATTCACATGTCAAACCATGGCATATCGGAGTAGCGCATGGCCTCCTGAAAATAACAGCATGTGGCCTGTGTGACTGTCACATGTAAATGCTATATAAATGTAATTGTAATTGACCCAAAATACCAAGAAAATCTAAAAAATCTCAGGTTTCTATGGGTTAAGTTTGGAATCTGAAACCCAAGTCCAACTAAATTGTGCTTAAGACTGAACTGAACTTGCCCGTCATCTCCCAAATAAGACCTGATAGAACAGTGCCAGCATGTAGTGACAATAAAAGCCGTCATTAACTCAGGGATAGATGAAACTAAACTTTTATGATCCTAAATATCCAGCTGTCCAAAATGACGTTTACATTCTGCTTTAACAAATGTATTCATTAAGCAGTGCATCTGAGGCTTCTTGCTCTGGATGTACAGCACTGTGTGAAAGTCTTAGGCACCCAAGACACATTTTCAAAATCTATTTATTTGTGTAGTTCGTGTTTATTTGCTGAGAAAAGTGTTAATATTATATATATATATATATATATATATATATATATATATATATATATAGCAGATCAGAGGGACAGTGAAGGTGGAGCAGTTTGGAGATAAAGCCAGAGAGGCCAGGTTGAGATGGTTTGGACATGTGTTGAGGAGCAATAGTGGATATATTGGGCAAAGAATGTTGGAGATGGAGCTGCCGGGTAGAAGGAGAAGAGGTAGACCTCAGAGAAGGTTTATGGATGTAGTGAAGGTGGACATGGAGATGGTTGGTGTGAAAGTAGAGGAGGCAGTGGATAGGGCAAGATGGAGGCAGATGATCCGCTGTGGCGACCCCTAAAGGGAGCAGCCGGAAGAAGAAGAAGAAGAAGAAGAAGAAGAAGAAGAAGAAGAAGAAGAAGATATATATATATATATAATAAATAGTGATTTTATGTATGTTAGTGTGTTTGTTTATCCATCTCCAAGCCTCTCCTCGAGGAAGCCCAGTATTATATGTAGTTAAAAAGCAGCTCCTGGTTTGAATCAGTGCTCAGTAAATTGAGCTCATGATGTAATTGATGATATTAACGAGTCTCTGTGGCGGCTGTGAAGGTGTCCAGGACAAATATGGACCCAAGAAATTCTTGTTCCTTTTTATTGTTTTTCTGTTCATTTGAGTTATGAATACGACTTTATTCTAATCTATATTGTGATAAACTCACTGCTGAGGTACATTGTTTAAACATTTGCTTAGACGCCTAAAACTTTCCCACAGTACTGTACTTTCTAAAATATGCAGCTTTATTTCCCTCACATCCACTTTGGTGGGCCTTGTGGACCTCTGCTAAGTGGGTGATTCCAGCATTGCAGATTAACAAGTGTTAAAGGAAAGAAAGCAGTGAAGTCCTGCTGGGTTCGCCCGCCCCCAAAAACCAGTCTCTTTAACAAGCAAGCAAGCAACCAAGCATTAACTCCTTAAGAAGCCATAGCTTACCAGCAGGCCCAAAATTATATCACACACTTTTATATCCTAAGAATAGCTCAGCCAGTTTGCCCTGAAGTCCCTGTAGTTACTGAATAATAAGCCTTAGTATGTAACAAGCCTGTGGTTTTAAGGGGTTAAAAACACTCTGAACTGTGGTAAAATCACTGTAATGCATGGCTATAATACCAGGGGTGTCTGCAGGGCTTGCAAGAATGCAGGTGCCACAGTTTTATTGGGCTTTGGAAAGCAGCAGCTTGTTGCTAGAGCTGCTCCTTTTCTCTCGCCCTGTCACACAGAGTGTCTGAGTTGCTAGGCAGTGTGCGCAAGCAAGCTCGTTCTGCAGAGCTCTTTGGCTAGTCTGAATGCGCTCATTGTGTGGATGAATTGGTTTATATTATATTTATACTGTAGGATATCTATAGCTTAACAAATGCTACCAGTGTTGGGCCGATTGGTCGAATTCTTACTCGTGTTTTTCATTAACATTTATTTCATTTTTACTGCAGTCAATTCCATTTCAATGTAACTTCCATAATTGGATATGTCCAGGCCCCGTAGCTTTGGGGCCTGGGGACCTCTAATACCAGTGAAAGTATTAGGAAATGTAATTTGTCTTGTTCTAATGCAGGATGATCCCAAAGTTATTCTTGCATCGTCATGCGTTTTTCCGGTTTAACCCTCCGGGGTTCTCAAACTTGCGTGCATATCAAATTTGACATTCCTATGTGTTTGCACATCTTTGTGATAACGCAGGGCAGCAATACAGCAATACAGTGAATCTGTAGAGTCACCCTTTCCATTCCATCTTATCTTGAGATTATATGCGACTCACATCCCGGGTTATGAGGCTATGAAAAGGGCCTGAGGTACACGTCCTCTACCTCTGAGCTGGTGGAACTGGTGGATACATTTTGACGGAGAAACGGCATGCAGAGAATTTAAGGCCACTGAAGTTGCAGCAGTTTTGGAAAGTAGTGATGAAGATAATGGAGCATTTTGATGTGACACATATGAGAGTCATGTTATACGAAGAGTTTTTAAAAAGTGAATTTAAGAAGATGTGCAAAAATCGAGAAAATGCCCTCAGACCCCAGAGGGTTGCATACTGTGGTAAAGATCTTTGATCATCACCAGTTTTTGCAGCTGTCACCATGGCAACATTTTTCAGTCCGGTGACCTCACAGTTTAAAACCACTTCTAGAAAGGTAGAACAATGCAGATTGCGCTGAGCAGCTAGCATAGGGGCAGTTGTGGGCTGGAGGTTGGGGAACTGGCCCTGTGACCGGAAGGTCGCCGGTTTGATCCCCAGTGCTGACGGTCCATGACTGAGGTGTCCTTGAGCAAGACACCTAACCCCCAATTGCTCCCTGGGCGCTGGGGATAGGGCTGCCCACCACTCCAGGCAAGTGTGCTCACTGCCCACTAGTGTGTATGTGGTGTTTCACTTCATGGATGGGTTAAATGTGGAGGTGGAATTTCCCCATTAGGCTAGTATTTAGTAAGCTTGGGAGGTTTTATAATAGACCTTGGTCAAGAAACCCAAGTTAAATACTCTGGTCTATAAGCCTTTACCTTTATCTGTGGTATGCTGTCAATTGTTATAGTAATTAAATGAGGCAATCAGATATTATATTCAAACTTTTACCTTCACTCTGGTGACAGTAGCTAAAAAAGGACAAAAGGAAACAACAAAAAAAGACAAAATATACTTAACTTGTAATGTAAGTCAATGGAACCAAACTTTTTTCAAAGTCATTTTGGGCCATTTTTGTTGGACCATTCACCCTGAAATGAATATGCAATGTAAAGGGCAACAAGCATTTTTAATTTATGTCAAAAAGCAAAAAACAACAAAAATGGAAATTTTGGTAATGAATTCAACCTCAGATTCTTGGCCTTTTTGACCTCCGCCTATTTTCTGTGAAGAACATATACAATAACACATTTTCAGTGTCTTCACACACTTTTATATTACATGTGTGCCTCCTCCATGGTCTGCTGTTAAGGCGTGTGTGTCTGAGTGCATATGTGTTTGTGTGTGTGTGTGTGTGAGAGGGTGGACAGCATGAACAGGCTGCTGACTGGCTACAGCTGCTAAAGTAGAACACTACGCTGGACTCTTGTGGCATTTCAAACATTTGGTAGTTTTACATAAATTGTTATGGCTGATTGATTTAAAAAAAAAAAACAATAATGTGGTGGGACCATCCATCCATCCATCCATTTTCCAAGCCGCTTCTCCGTCAGGGTCGCGGGGGGGTGCTGGAGCCTATCCCAGCAGTCTTCGGGCGAAAGGCACGACACACCCTGGACAGGTCGCCAGTCCATCACAGGGCAGACACACAGACAGTCACTCACACACTCACACCTAGGGGCAATTTAGCATGTCCAATTGGCCTGACTGCATGTCTTTGGACTGTGGGAGGAAACCGGAGAACCCGGAGGAAACCCACACAGACACGGGGAGAACATGCAAACTCCACACAGAGAGGACCCTGGTCACCCGGCCGGGGAATCGAACCCAGGCCCTCCTCGCTGTGAGGCGACAGCGCTACCCACCACGCCACCGTGCCGCCTGTGGTGGGACCACCAGAGTTAAATAGAACATGCTAGCTAGTTCCTTCAACCTTGTAACCAGGCCCCCTAAGGTTGAATTCTGGTTATGCCACTGGCTAACTTGCAGTACATTCAAAGTCCAACTACTGCCAGAAAATAAAAGCTTAAATAAAAAAAGCAAAATAAACCATTGTGACTGGCAGCGTCAGTGATTCTAGATAGAACCATGAACACTCAAAGGACCTTTTGCATGATTAAACAGTTCTTTGCCTTGTGAAAGCGTTCTCCAGATTAAAGGAGAACATACAACCATCCTGAAAAGGGTTCTGTATAGTGCCAAAAAGGGTTCTTCTAATGTTGCAATAAGCTTGTAACAACAGAAACCATTTTGGTGCTATATAGATTTTCTTTTCTTTATTTTTCTTTTCTTTTCTTTTCTCCATTTTCTCTATTAAAGAACCCTTGAAGAACCATCCTTTTTAAATATTCACCGCTGAGAATATTCAGACTGATCACAGCACGGCAAATGATGTGAGCAGGCAGGTCTCGTCGAGCCCTACACATACTTCAAGTTCTACTTTCTTCTTCCTCAGTCTTTCCATCTCTCTCTCTCACTCACTCTCTCTCTCTCTAGTTCTCAGAGAGTGACAAAAGTAAATAAGCTGAGAGAGAGAGCGCTCTAATGAATGACTCCGAGGAAACCCGAAGCATTCATCACCGTTTCACGGAACACGATCCTCATTTAACTCGCCTGCAAATATGTACTTTAAAGGGCACTTTTTTCCGAGATTGTTTTTCATGTTCGGGCAAACTGCAATTAAACCAAATGAAGGATGGTGCTTTAATGAGCATAGCAGGTTTCCGGGAGTGTGGAGCCCGATGCCTGAGAAAGGAGAGACAGTGGAGAGGTGCGGGAATTAAACACAGTGGTGGGTTGGAGGGGAGGGGGGGGGGCTGTTGGGGGATATTTAAAGGCAGACAAATTAGAAGAACCACTGAAATCGGAGCCTGGCTACCAGAATAGCCTGTAGACGCACGCAGCAGCCTATTTACGGGATTGGGAGCTATATCTGGAGGCCCAGGTACCTGATGTCAAAACAACCTTTTAAAGAGGGGGGATGGGGTGGGGATAAAAGAGGCATTGAGCCGACTGCAGCTTCTGTCGTCTTGCTTTCATCTATTCAGTTTTGGGAGGGAGTGTGAGACGGAGCGAAGAGTTGCTTTGTGATTCAGAGCCTCGCTTCTTTATGGGGCTGCCTGCGCTGCTGCGCACCTCTTGTTTTCGGCAGTCTTTGCTAGTCTTAGCCATCATGATACGCGCTCAAACACCAGCTATCCACAGCAGCACGGTGACATACAGGCACCGCCTGTCGGAATCAGATGTTGGGATTATGGCATAAAGCCTGGGAGAGTTCATGTTAGCAGCAGATCCATTCCACAATGCGGGGAAAGAGTCAGTGTGGTCGGATTTCAAAAGATCAGTCATGAGCCGCTGACAGCCGGGCACTGTGCCAGTTTGCTAACAGGGTGGCGAAGTGGTGGCTGTGACTGACTAGGTGACTAACGAGTTAGAGCAATCGTCAAGCTGGAATGTTGAAAACTGTGTTAAGATGTCTTTAAAGGGTCCAACTGTAAGTTTCTGCTTTAGTTTATTATTTTTTAAGTTTATTTAATTAACCATTTAACTACTCGTTTATGTTTTTAAACTTGAAAATACATGACGAAACCTATATTAAATCAAATAATAGATTCAAATTGATTTTATTTCATTCACGTCTATCTATCTATCTATCTATCTATCTATCTATCTATCTATCTATCTATGCTGGTCTCTTTTGCATTTCTTCACTGATTACTGAAAAAGCACCCATTAAACATACGTTTGTGGCATGCACCCGACCCCCGGGCCCCGATGACGGCCGTGATAGTCAGTAGGAACTCAGAGCGAGGATGAAGCTCCAGGGGGAGAACCGCAAGTGAGTGGGGGACGGAACACAAAGCCCGAGCTCCGCCAAGTTACGCGAATGACTGCGGGCGTCCACCACCTGGGCCCCACCCCTTGTTCTGCAGCGAGGCCGCTTCACTACAGCTAATGTTCGCCGAGCTGCGGCATGGGGGGCAGTGACAGGGAGGTGGAGCAACAAGCTCCTGTTCCCTCTCGGCTCGGGGAGCCTTTGAAAATGAGCAGAGAGGAAACAGAGCAAGAGAAAGAGAGAGCAAAAGCTTCATCCTCACTCGGAGTTCAGGCCCTGCCCCCCTGCCGGCTCTCAGGGCCCGGGGGGGGTGGGCGCATGCCAGAACATTATAAAAGACTGTCTGTACCAAATCCCAGCTCACAGTAAAGGCAGCTGCTCATGCAGTTAATAAGAGAAAATACAGGCTAGCATACCTGATTTCTTGATCATGTTAGCTACATGAGACTATAACATCACCGTGCTGGTTAACAGCGAACTTTATCATGCTGGTTATAGAATGTTATGTGTAGGTAACTCATTGCAACTTTATTTTATCATCGAATTTGTAATGTCACCAATTACGGAGCCTGTAGCCTAAACGGAGCAGCTACTAGAGCTAGACTAAAGCATGCCGATTAAGCTAGCAACAGTAGGAGCAGTCCAAACAAAAACTAGAAGGCAAAAGTTACTGGAACTACTTTTTGAATAGTGTCATTCAAAAATTAAGATAAATCTTCACAAGAACAGATCAAATATTCTCTTATATACAACTCTAGGGCATCACAGGATGCCACGTCAGTTTGTGAAACGTCTGCCTTGCTAGATCTGCCCTAGACAAGTGTAAGTGCTATTATTATGTAGGAGCAACAACTGTTCAGAAACAAAGTGGTAGACCACACATACTCAGAGTGGGGTCCTTAAGGGCTGAAACATGTAGGGTGTCAAATCCACTGTTGCTTTTCTTCCTGCATAGTTTGAAACTGCTTGTGGAGACCTTCTCGTCCATGACCTCAAGACCTCCCAAATGCTTTTCTGACTGAAAGGGGACAAATTCCAATAGACACACTCCAAAATCTTGTGTGAAGCCTTTCCAGAAGCGTGGAGACTCTTATGGCTGAAAAGGGGGGTTGACTCCATATCAGTGCCCATGGTTTAAGAATGGGCTGTCCACCAAGCTCATACAGGCATCACAGGCAGATGTCCACCTACCTTTGACCACATAATGCATTTCTTTTGCTCTGAAGTTATTGACAAGCCTGGGCTTCTAGTGGGCTTCATTCAGTCTATCTGAAAACGCAATACCTCAAAAATTACCTGGACAAGAATTACAAGAAAAAGATGGTAGATCATCTCCAGGTTGGCTCCAAGACAGGTGAACAAATCGGAACAGATCCGCTTTGACTTGAAACCAAGTTAACCACTAAAAACACAAAGCTAAATTAGCCTGCGCAATTTCCATGTTAAATGTTGGTTCTCTTTCCACTAAAATTGCGCGCTGCGGTGAATTAATTGTAGCATCATGAAGAAATAATGGCGATCTGAGAGAGGATTCTGCCAACACCATGTTTCCATTTCAAAGATATGTGTGGATCAAAGGCTCCCCAAGCAGATAATGGCCACCTTGGCTTTCATTGATTAAAGCCTTGTGAAGGAAGGCTCTTCCTCTTTTCTTGAGAGCATTGCCTCTGCTGGGCTTTGTAGACAATGAGCTTGCTGTCATCTATTCTCGTTCCAGCTTCGACAGGAAAAGAGAGACTGTGAGACTTCTATGCATTGTAATCAGCTGTGGAGATCAACACATTTTCTAGTTAGCACTTATCAGAAACGGGCCTGCCTTCTCAGATCTCATTTCCAGCCTTACTTTCTCTATTTCTTTACTACCTTTTCCTCTCTTTCTTCTGCATTACATAAAAGAAAAACTCACGCATGGGCAGTCTTATTATGAACCTTTTATAATAAAACAAATTATGAAGCCGCTACACGCAATTCGAGGGCATCTCAAAGTGAAGTCAAAGGGAAGACTTTTATCTCGGGGGAAATGCAAGTGGAATATAGATGTAGTTGAAAATGCTTATGGGGTGGAAATCCTTTATTTTAAGACATATTGACTAAGAGCTGTGTGCAAAAGTACAAAAGAATGGTCAGATCCAAAATCAAATGAGCTCAATTGTCTACTTAACACAGATGTAGCTGAACTGCTCAGGCAAGTTTGGTGTCCAGATTTCACTTCTTCAGTCCAGCGCTGGAGCTGTGAGGCTACAACACTAGAATCCACCCAAATCTTTCATGGCAATACATCACTATCATGGGCTGGAGGTTAGGGAATCAGCCTTGTGACTGGAAGGTTGCCGGGTCGATCCCCAGAGCTGACAGTAGGTGACTGAGGTTTTTCTTGAGCAAGACACCTAACCCTCAACTGCTCCCCGGGCGCTGTGGAAAGGGCTGCCCACCGCTCCGGGCAAGTGTGCTCACTGCCCCCTAGTGTGTGTGTGTGCTCACTGGTGTGTATGTGGTGTGTCACTTGACGGATGCGTTAAATACGGAGGCAAAAATTTTCCCGTTGTGGGACTCATAAGGGTCACTTAATAATAATAATAATAATATAACTTCCCTCAACCTGCTAAAAATACATCCAGCTCTTCATTATGGGTGTGCAGACTTGTGGGTGTGGTATAAGTCACAAAGGAATTTGAACACATATGGAAAATGAACAAAAATGCAGCTGAATGCAACTAAATGGCAGCTATTTTAGGTGTTTTGCTGAATTGTGACTCACAGAATATGCCATACATTTTCTAAGCCGCATCTCCATCAGGCCATCAGGGTGGTGGTTTGGGAGGGGGGGGGTGCTGGAGCCTATCCCAGCAGTCTTCGGGCGGAAGGCAGGATACACCCTGGACAGGTCGCCAGTCCATCGCAGGGCTGCGTGCATTCTAGATAACATTTATTATTTCTGTTGTTTTTGTATTTGTGATAATAAACAAAGAGAATCGGCCGTGACCGCATGTCTGTGATGCTGTGATGTGAAGTGGAATCACAATTTGGCACAACTGCTTGAGTCTATAGTAGCTGCCTGGAGCATGGCGAAGTTTTTACAGCTCACAGTTACTCATACTGTGTCCTAAACCAGGGGGTTTTAACCTTTTCCACCTCAAGGCCCACCTGTTCCTAACTATTCAGCATTGTGGCCCACAGAACCATTAAAATCTGTCTTTTTATTTGAAAGGTTTTCCTTTCTTTATTGCTCGCACTGCAAAGCTGTGAATTAGAGCCTGAAGAAGATCAGGTCGTCCATTTTACTTCAATCCCAGAAACAAAAACGACCTGTTATGTTAAAAAACCATGTTTGCAAAAAAAGAGAAGAAACAAAAGTAGATGTACACTGGAGCTGCAGTCCTACAGAGTCACTGTTTGGTCTGGAGTCTGAGGGTTTCTGCGATTCAATTGTAATAAACCTCACAAAACTCAGAGCTTTTGGATTAGTTTCGCCACAATCGACAATTATAATAAACCTTTTCTTGATCTCTGCTTCTTTGTCATAGTTTATCAAGTTGAGCTTAACTACTCAGGTCGCTGGTGCTCAGCCAGAAATCAAACACAGATCTTCAGTATGATTTTAAGGCTCGTCTGTTGTTTTATCAGCTGCAGCTCGAGCTGCAGGAGCGAAACGAGAGTCTGCAAAGAGTCAGACGTTAAGACAGGCAGATTATACTGACTGTACAGCACTGATGTGCTGCTAGAAGAAGAGGAGAGCAAGCTGTATTAATGAATCCCCTTCGTTTGATCATAATATGCATCCCCACCAGCACTGAAGTGAACAGTGTTCGGGTGAAGGTGAACCGAGACCTGTGAGTTCTGCCAGAACGGTTCAGCTGTTTGATGCAGATCCAAATACAGGAGGAGTGTTCATACCAAAATGGAGCAAACTAAAGGAAAAGGTTTGACAGGTCTGCACGGAACAAGGTAGGAGAAAGCGCCCTGAGGAGTCTCTCCATCTCTGGCTAACTGTCTATACTGCGTGTCCGCAGCTGTGCAGTCTCAAACTGGTGGTGTTTACTTACTTAGCCTGTGACTGCGATGTGATTTAAATGACTCTACCAGCCCACTAAGAACTGCTGTCTACAGGCCTGTGGACCACTAGAAGGTGCTTCATGGCCCACTGGTGGTCCGTGGTCCACGGATTGAGAAACCACATTGACAGGTACCAACTTAATGACATCTTAGTTAAGACCTGGGTGTTGTTTGAGTTGGTTGAGAGACATTTTGCTGATGTATTTACACAAAAGATTTGGGTGACTATTGACTTCTAGTGTTTGTTAGCCTGGAAGCACCAGCGCTAAAGTAAAATAAGCAAAATGTCGACACTTAACATGTCTTAGCTGGTCAAATACATCTGGGGAAAGGGGAACATTGTGTTGATTGTCGTCAAATCTTTTCTTTAAGCTCTGCAGAGGAAATTTTGAGCATGAAAGGTATACAGCCTGAATGGTTCCTTTTAAAAGTTTTGAACAGTCGTATTTTGAGATATCGTGCAGCTAAAGGATGATTTGACTTGCACTGGACATGCATGGCATCTCTGGAGCAGAAAGAGAAGTGTATAGAAAAAATGCCTTCATCTTCTCTTACTGTACCGTCATCCACTATGCGGAACACAGCGCAGCCTTTCAAGCTGACAGTTCCCATCACCCCCACCTTCACAGCGGCGTATGCGGATTCATAGCTCAAAAGGAAGCATTTCAGAGAGGGATCCGTCAGACGAGAGGGCGAGCGCTTCAAATTCGGCTCATTACGTAACCCGTCTCAGCGGGGACATTTGATGTAAGAGATACAAGAATATTGGAGCTGCGAGAGGAAAAGTGTCTTTGCAAAATTACAAGCCGCTTTTTTTTCTCGAGGCCAGAGCTGCAGCGAGGCTGATTGAATAATCGAAACACGAATCCGTCCCGAGAGCTCATGGTGGGATGCCAGGCGCGTTCTCTGCTGGAAAATGTCCTCCTCTGCCAGGCTGTGCGCTGAGAAATGCACGGGGGAGTTTATGGATTTTGACCATGCATCCACTGGCAGCAGGAAAAAAATAATAATCAGAAGAGGAGGGGGCAACTCTCTCATGGTCTTATTTTACCACGCCACCCACCTTTACTGCCATCACATAAGCCACGTTTACATGCAGCCTGATAATAATCCATTAACAATTCAACTAATAGCTCAATCAAAATAGAATACGTCCATGTAAACATCTCCATTGGAACAGATGAGTCTGACTGAGGCCATTCGGAATACCATTTCTATCCAACTGAAGGAGGTGGAGGTGGGAATCCTGTAAATAATCTATTAAACAGAATGAAATCCATTTAAACGTCTGTATCTGATCACATTCCCTATCAGAAAGTTTAAGTACGTTCTGCGTGTGTCACGTCATACTGAGAGTTTATACTGTTCTGCATGGCGGAGCAGAAACTGGTCTGCAGAGGAGACGAAGTTCATGCTCTGGTCTTTAAAAGACGGCGGTGGGATGGACGTCCAGCTTATGTGTCTCAGAACACGACGTCTTCCTCTTGGCCTTCTTTAATAAGGACGTGTGAAGGACGTTTCCCTGAGTCTGACGTCATTTTAAAGTCATTAAAAACACAAGCACTGCTCACTGCTGCTCATCTCCCTCTGACTGGACCTCACGTGATGCACGTTGTCATGGTAACGTATATGCTAAGTGGTTCTCTACGCATGCGCGTCATTTTGAGCATGTAAATGAAGATTTTCATCAGATTGTTGAGTAGAGTGAGCAGATAAACACCTCAGTCTTCAGCTATAGTTGGAATGTATTCAATCAGATCAGAATCTTTGCATGTAAACACAAACGTTGCTACACCAAAAATTGTGTAATTTCACAATTGTTGTGAAGCTTGCATCTTTTGGGAGACATGCAGGTTAGCCATGGATAATGCAGAGATGATCACGTCTGCCGATGAATAATTCAGAAGATGATGAATCACAAGACGAATTCCAGAACGTATAGTTCATTTTCTGTACAAGCAGTATTGTTGCGGCATTTCAAAATAAAATATGAAATATTTGTTTCTCCCTCTTCTTCATCAGAAGCACTCAACACAATCTGAAGAAGAATACCAGGTACAGGTTTATGACAAATTGATACAGTTTTGTTGCAACCTCCCCTCAAAATGCAAATTCTTCCCCAAATTTCTGCCAAAAGCCTTTGCAAAAAGTCCTGGAGGGGCCGTATAAGAGAGCTGAGGTTAGTTTGTCTCATTCCATAGTTTTTGACACCTGGAATTTTTTGGCTTGTGGGTCAGTTTATGTATTTCAGTTGTAAACTAAAAACATTTTACATCACAGACACCATCAAGAAACTGACTCCATTCCTTCCCGTATTCCTCCAAACCAAAACTCCGTTTCAACTACAGACAAGTGACAATTAGAGGAGAAACACTAGTAACACAGACGCTTCCACTCACTCTTCCATCTTAAAAATGATGGTTCTTCGAGGATTCTTTAATAAAGAAAACGGTTCTATACAGAGCCATGAACACTCAGAGAACCCTTTGCGTGATTGAAGGGTTCTTTGCATGGTAAAAAGACAGAACCCTATTCAGAAAAGGAGGATTCAGAATCCAGGACATTACATTCTCTGTCTATATGAAGAATGATGGAAAATGTGCTGTAGATGGTTCAGAACCAAACTTTTTCAAAAATGGTTCTATATAGCACCAAAAGCGTTCTTGTATTAATACAATGTCAATCTTGGAACAGAAGAAGACTTTTTTTGGTGTTATATTAAACCCTTTTCAAAAATGTGCTATACAGAACTACATAAACCCTTAAATGATGCCATGGAACCTTTAATTGTGCAAATGGTTCTTTGAATTTTCATGGTTCTATATAGTGCCATTTTAAGAACCCTTGAAGTACCAGGTGGGTAGGTCAGATGTCATTGTAAAGAGAGATCATCAGTGGCTGCAACTTCATATGCATATATGGGTTAAAAATAAACACTCAAATAGAGTGTTAATGGTTCTATATAGAACCATTTTCTTTACTATATATATATATATATATATATATATATATATATGTGTGTGTGTGTGTGTGGATTAGACAATTAGATACAGCAGTGCTACATGCTTTGTCCACTCACTGTCCACTCTATTAGCATCAGGACGCTGTTGGCTGGATATTTTTGGTTGGTGGACTATTCTCAGTCCAGCAGCGACACTGAGGTGTTTAAAAACTTGAGCAGCACTGCTGTGTCTGATCTACTCAGACCAGCACAGCACACACTAAAACACCACCACCACATCAGTGATACTGCAGTGCTGAGAATGACCCACCACCCAAACAGTACCTGCTCTGTGAGGGTCCATGGGGGTCCTGACCACTGAAGAACAGGGTAACAGAGTATCAGAGAAACAGATGGACTACAGTCTGTAACTGTAGAACTACAAAGTGCAGCTATACAGTAAGTGGAGCTGATAAGATGGACAATAAAATACAAATATACTGTATATACATATATATGTGAAGTTGCAGCCGCTGACTGTCTCCAGCAGTTTACTCTTTTTTGCAATGTTAAATTCAGTGAATAAACAGTAATTGTCCATTAAAATGTGCAGAAGTGTGTTCTCTGTTGAGATCTTCACTTATTTTCACTTACAACACCAACATAACATAAAGTGCCTGGGGTGCCTTAATCGGATATGATGTGCATTTAACTGTATAATCAGTTTTACCACTCAGAAAATGTCAGGTGGCACATCGATTAAGCATATTATAACTCAAAGTTATGACTACTGGAAGCATGTATGAGCGGCACACTTATAAAAGATGGTTCTTTAAGGCTTCGTTGGTAAAGAAAATGGTTCTACATAGAACCATGAACACTAAAAGAACCCTTTACATAAATAAAGGTTCTTTGCATGGTGAAATGGTTCTTCAGAATGATGGAGAATGTGCTACAGATGGTATATTGACCCTGTTTGGGTTCTATATAGAAAAGGTTCTTCAACTGGTATGACTGGCTTGACATGGTAATAGTAGCACTATATAGAACACTTTTCAAAAAGGTTCTATATAGAACAATCTACAGCACATTCTCCATCAATCTGAAGAACCATTTCGTAAGCAAAGAACCCTTTAATAATACAGCGGGTTCTGCGGTTCCATTCAGAACAAATTTCTTTACTAAAGAACCTTTGAGGGACCAACTTAAGTTGTCCTTCAACTTAAGGTTGTGCATATTTTTAAAGCACATAAGCATCATTAGAATAAAAACACATTTTCATGATTTTTCTAGAGGGTCACACCACATGTCTTGGTAAGCTGAACCAGCCTAATTGTGGCCTAACAGCCTAAAACAGCCTAAAAAACTAAATCTTGCAATTTTTCAGTATTTATGAAAGGACTACTAGAGCTGGTTTATGAGGAGCCTCTTCCTATTTCCCTCGTTATATCAAAAACATGACTGTGAAACGGCAGAGGGCCGCAAGCAAGTCCTCAATGAATGGGCGTAAATGGAGCTAAATGGCTACAAACTAAACATTAAAATAGTCTCTAATCTCTCACCCAGAACGTTTCTTTAATTTTAGAAAGTAGAATTTTGTATTTAACTATAAAAAAACAAAGAAAAACTAAGAGGTGAGTTTTCTTTCTTCTACATCAAGCAGGTTTTGTGCAGCAGGACTCTAGCATTATTACTACTGAGGGCTGATTGGTTGGCGAGCGGAGCAGCTCATTGGCTGATCACACTCACAGACATCATGAACATACATGAGGCGCCATTATAAACTCATTTTTAACTCGAGTTCTTAAATAAAAGTGGTGTTAAAATGTTTTATGCTGTTCTGTGTTCAGGAAATTAATATATTCTTTTATCTTAAAAATGTTTAAGCATTTCAAAACTGATTGTGCTCAATGCGCCACCATAACACATTCATTTTGGACTCACTCAGGAGCGCCCCCTAGTGTTTGAGAAAAAACCAGAAGACATTACAGAGTGATAGTTCTACTCTCTACGAGTTCTCTGGGTCTACTCAGCATTGCACCATTCTTTATGATGCAATACCCTGCCCTGCTCTTTCTTAAAAGCGTGCCAGAATAAAAGTCCTTTGTTGTGAGTTGGCAACGGAGAAAATTAGAACATTTGCAATACTTTTAATGATACGGTTTTAAAAGTTTCAATAAAAAAAAAAAAAAATTTAGAAAGCTTTACAACGAAATTAATATTTTATTACAGTTTAATAGTTTAATGACTAATATTTACATTTTAACATCATCTAAAATTGCCAGATTTGTTTCTCCCTTCTCCTATATACTCACCATTTCTTACAATAGTGACTGCAATATAAAAACAACTTCTACAGGGATGATGGGAGCCTTTCACACACCATCCCCCCAGTGACCCCTATGTAAGTCCGTGGCCTCAGCCGGAGAGTCTCGAATCAAAAGACAAGGCTGTTATCTGCTCTCAGCCTTCCCCTGCGCCGCCATATCAGCAGCTTTGAAGTCGCAGCCGCTGGCGACGTCTCAAGCGTCACGGCGGTGGCTGCCGCTGAGCCGGCGCCTCTTCATTAAACCTCGAGCTGCCTCTAATTGTGGTTGCATGCGCTGCCCCTTCGAGAGCCGCGTGCAGAGGCACTGAACAATGTGCGTGACACAAATGCCAGGCACAAGAGGGAAAACACGAGCACGAATTACACCAAACTTCATCACGCTGTGCCTAAACGTACGTAAGACTCATAAACCAATTCAGCGTACCGCGGCCCGGGACATTAGGAATGATTAATAAGTCTAATTAGCTAAGACAATGAGGTCATGCTAATATGCATTAATAAACCGATCCAGGGGAGCTTGTACGGGGCTCTGAATTGTGGGATACATTTCAGCTGCATGCTTCATCCTTTATTCCCAGCTCCCTTGTCACCTGTGCGCTCTATTTATAACTTGTAACCATAACAACAGCTGTTTCTTTTTTTTTTTTTTTAGCTAATCTAAGAGAATCCCTGTCAGCGCAGGCTTTTTTCCTCCTCGCTGTGCTTTGGAATACGTTGGCAGGGCCTTCGCCAGGGTCCCCGGAGCAGAACAAACAACTCCCAGAAAAACAAGCACACAAGCGAGGATGGAAAGCAGGTTCAGACGTGACGCGAGAATCGGAGTCTCAGAAGTGCCATCCAAGTCGAGAACAAACGAGAGTCAAACCTTCGCAGAGAGGGAGCAGCATGGAGATCAGAGGAACGAGATAATAAGGGTTTGAGAGACTGAATTTAAAGGGTGCAGTTATGTTAAGAAGGTCGCGGTAGACGACAAAGCAGCCACTTCTTGAGAAGTTGGAATGATCTATGATAAACTATGGGCCAAGTCCATCTGCTGCATGGCTGTTAATACCTTGACAACACTCACAAGCGGCAGCCGGAAGTTCACACAAGCGCTGAACTTCCAAAAGGTCTCACACACCATGCTGTGAGCAATGTCAGTGACAAACACCAAGGCCCAATCCCATTTCTTATTATTATCCCTACCCCTTGTCACCTTGCCCCTTGGAACTGAGCTACAAAGGGGTCGTGGTTGAAATGTTCCTCTATGAAATGGGATCCTCAAACAAAGAAGAACATTACTTCATTACCAGGCTACTAGTGGTGCTCTGTAGGTGACCCTGCCAGTCGGCAGTGATTGCAGGGGAGGGTAAAGGGCACCATATGCCTTCAAGGAGGGGGACAAATATTTATTATAGCCTACCCCTAATTCTACAGTGAAGCTAAAGTCATATTCGCCAGCTTCTCCTTTTAATTTTCCATTCTACTTTAAACGGTGCAGCAGTTTCATTCGGGAACTTCAGGCATCAGAACTGCTGCATTATTTATCCTCCTCTGGTCAACACCGGAGAGCTAAACAATAACAAAAGAGCACCTGTGATCTCTATAAGTCACAGTAATTATCAGACGGGATCACCTGTTAGATATCGAGAATTTTTACTGGACTAGGAAAATTTGATTTTAGCTACAGCACCAGTGAGGCGGAATTCTTGGGAATTATTAATCCCACAATGGGGGAAATTTCACCTCCGCAATCTGTCCCATCCATGCAGTGAAACACCACATACACACTAGTGAAAACACACTCTAGGGGGCAGCAAGCGCACTTGCTCGGAGCAGTAGGCAGCCCTATCCACAGCACCTGGGGAGCAGTTGGGTGTCTTGCTCAAGGACACCTCAGTCGTGTCCCGTTGGCTCAGGGGATCAAACCAGCGACCTTCCGGTCACAAGGCCGGCTTCCTAACCTCCAGCCCACGACTGCACCCAAAACACACTCGCTGATGTCAATCATCTTAAACTTTTAGTCTGTAACCCCCTTCCGACACCCTGCACCTGCTTTTTGAATATTTAATTGTTTTATTTGATGTTAATTCTTTCACTGTTCTAGTAAATAATGTAACTTTTGTAAAAAAAAGTAAAAAATTCTTATTGCTTACTATCCAAGTTGGTCCTTTTACTTAATTTTAATGTGTTTTTTATTCTATATTTTATTGAGCTTTTACCTTTTTGTCTTACTGATTTTTTCAATTTCCTTTCAACTTTTTTGTAATCCCTTATAATTTGCTTAGCTACGTTGTAAATGAAGGTCACCATCAGTGAGTCGAAATAAAGGTTGATTTAACGATTAAAACACTGAAACAAGATCCACTATTGAGAAGTCGCCTGTTAACGTTGTAAAGCTGTTCCCCACTTTAACCGTTTTAGGCCGAGCTGGACTTGAAACTGCCAGGCGAGTAGGTGCTACAAATATATAGCACTTTTCCTGTCACAAACCAAGTAGCTCAGACAGGGGATGAGCGGAATTAAGGCTAAGCGAATGAAATGAACTGAGAAAAATCTGCTTCTCCTGTGCAGTGGCAGGTAATGGGGAGCGAAGGAGGGAGAGAGCGAGAGAGTAGGAGATAGCTCGCACCAGGAGTCGACTACCGGCACGCAGTGACATGGAACACTGGCCATAGCGGCTACGTCTGCCAAGGCTAACAAGCGTTTAGCTGAAGACAGGTTAAAGCAAAGGTCCGACATCTCCCAACCTCTGATACAGAGATACACTTTAGCTGGTCCAAATTGCTCCCTTAGGGACCAATCGTCCGGCCATACTTTCTTAAAAGTGGACCCAGTGCATGCTAGGTACCCTTTACCTTTCCAGACTTTGATGCACTTTGGCAGCACACCTCAGAGACGGCATCTTCTATGGTTTCTGGTGCTGGTTGAGTTTGGCTAATCCAGTCTCCAGAGGAGAAACAAACACACACACTATATTGCCAAAAGTATTCGCTCGTCTGGTTTCACACAAATATGAACTTGAGTGACCTCCCATTCTTAATCCATAGGGTTTAATATGATGTCGGCCCACCCTTTGCAGCTATAACAGCTTCAGCTCTTCTGGGAAGGCTTTCCACAAGGGTTAGGAGTGTTTATGGGAATTTCTGACCGTTCTTCCAGAAGCACATTTGTGAGGTCAGACACTGATGTTGGACGAGAAGGCCTGGCTCACAGTCTCCGCTCTAATTCATCCCAAAGGTGTTCTATGGGGTTGAGGTCAGGACTCTGTCCTGAGGCCAGTCAAGTTCTTCCACATCAAACTGGCTCATCTGTGTCTTTATGGACCTGCTTTGTGCACTGGAGCGCAGTCGTGTTGGAACTGGAAAGGGCCGTCCCCACAAAAACTGTTCCCACAAAGTTGGGAGCCCAACTCCTGAAAAACAACCCTACACCATAATCCCCCCTCCACCAAACTTTACACTCGGCACAGTGCAGTCAGACAAGTACCGTCTCCTGGCAACCACCAAGCCCAGACTCGTCCATCAGATTGCCAGATGGAGAAGCGTGATTGGTCACTCCAGAGAACACTCATTTTACGTGGCCGACCACTTCGTGGCTGAGTTGCTGTCGTTCCCAATCGCTTCCACTTTGTTATAATCCCACTGACAGTCGACTGTGGAATATTTAGTAGTGAGGAAATTTCACGACTGGACTTGTTGCACAGGTGGCGTCCGATCACGGTACCACACTAGAATTCACTGAGTTCCTGAGAGCGACCCATTCTTTCACTAATGTCTGTAGAAGCAGTCTGCAGGCCTAGGGGCTCAGCTTAATACACCTGTGGCCATGGAAGTGACTGGAACTCCTGAATTCAATGATTTGGATGGGTGAGTGAAAACTTTTGGCAATATCATGTACATTTGTCCATCTGGATTTCAGATTCATGATCTGTGCCCTTCAGCTTTTTATCAAAACATAATTCAAGGTTGGCCCAGAGGGACAAACTGTAAATGTTTGTGCATGCAAGATAAATAACCAGTCTAAAAGAGACAAACGAGGATTGAGATCTAATCATGCACAAACTTGCCTCATATCCAGGCAAAGTCACTCAGAACTTTCCTACTGCGATAAAGAGGTTGTTTGCCTTTGCATGGGAAGACCAGACTGCCTACCGCCAGGGAATTTGAGAACAGTAAATCATATGCAAGATAAAGAAGTAACCAACACTCATCCGCCCTCGCAGGCAGTACATTACAAAAATACACACGGATAAAAGAAATTCAGTTGGTTTTTCACGGGTCTCTTTTTATCTTTATTCCCCCCCAAGTCATCCAGTCCAGATACAGTGGCTGTGCAAGAAGATATTAAAATGGTTTAAACCATTAAAGACCAAGTGAAAATGCTGTAAAAATAAAGGATTTTCATTTGGGATCTTTTTAAGACAGGTGCCGTTTCTCCATACACTATTAGAAATAAAGGCAGGTACAGTGTCATTCAGCAAGGTACAACAGTGGTTTTAAGGTCCAATTGTGAACCTTAAATAAGTTTTTCCAGGTGAGAAGTACATATTGGTACCTTTTCACATCTCACTGGCCTTTTTGCATGTCTGCTTTTCCAGTTGAACTTCCAAATAGGATTTCGTGGTTAAAACAGTGAGAAATTACATTTTCAACCCAATTTATATTCCTTAGGTCGGGAACAGTGGTGGATGAAGGACACAGACCATGTACTTGAGTTAAAGTAGAGATACTCAAGGTAAAATATCACTCCAGTAAAAGTAGAAGTTCCTCCCTTTAGACCTCCACTTGAGTAAAAGTACTAAAGTATTTCCCTTCAAATGTACTTCAGTATAAAGTAAAAGTACTAAAAGAGTAATTCTGGCTCTGATGTCCTGTTATCATTTTTATAACCAGACTGGCTTCATGAACTCATTTCAGGTGAAAGTCCTCCAGCGTCTCTCTTGGTAAACCAGTCTTTTAATAGAACGTCATTAATTAGTGACGCTGACGTCTATTAAAATGATCAGAAGCACAAAACACTGAAGGTAAACAGTTTCCATCAGGGAGAACCGAGTGGCTCTGAAATCACTTTTTACACACAAGCAAAGTTTCAGTTTCAGATTTATTTACAACTTAGTTCCAAGTTTAAGTTGAATAAAAACTGGCTTTAAACTCAGGATCACAGATGAGCTCCTTTACTATGTTGATCTGTAGGCCTCTGTTCAAAACCAGCTCTAAACAAAGTGACCGCTGGGCCCTGATTGGTGCTCTGGCTTTGCGCTTCTTTCGTTTTGACATGTTACGTTTTTATACACACAGAAAACAAAAGGAACGACAGATTTCTCAAAATGTAGGAGGAAAAAGTCGGATATTAGACTCTGAAATGTAGTGGAGTGAAAGGAAAAAGTCGAGTACAGCAACGAAATACATTCACTTGGTTACTATCCACTACTAGTTGGAGACAACAGCACTGATCTCCAACTTTGATCCTGCTACTGATGCTAACTTTTTAAAACAAGAATGGTTTGCCAGTTTGCCAGTCCTACTTCACTACTGGCCCCATGTAATAACGCGCTAGCAGCAAGGGGTGGGCATGAGAATATTGCAAAGAGGTGGGAACAAGTAAGTCTCAAGTCTTGACACTCAAGTCCCGAGTCGCGTCCCAAGTCAAGATAGTCTTGTCTCAATTCAAGTCCCGTGTCAGTACAGGTGAGTCCCAAGTTCATCCATCCATCCATCCATCCATCCATCCATCCATCCATCCATCCATCCATCCTCCACCGCTTATCCGGGTCTGGGTCGCGGCGGCAGCAGCCTAAGCAAAGAGGCCCAGGCCTCCCTCTCCCCCGCCACCTCCTCCAGCTCTTCCGGAGGGATACTGAGGCGTTCCCAAGACAGTTGAGAGATATAATCCCTCCAACGTGTCCTGGGTCTTCCCCGGGGTCTCCTCCCCGTCAGACATGTCTGGAACACCTCTCTAGGGAGGCGCCCAGAGGCCATCCTTGCCAGATGCCCGAACCACCTCAACTGGCTTCTCTCAACGTGGAGGAGCAGCGGCTCTACTCCGAGCCTCTCCAGAAATCGCCGAGCTTCTCACCCTATCTCTAAGGGAGAGCCCAGCAACCCTGCAGAGAAAGCTCATTTCGGCCGCTTGTATCCGTGATCTCGTTCTTTCGGTCATTATCCAAAGCTCACAGGTCAATAGTCCTAATTTTCAAGTCCTAAACAAGCCACTCTGCATTCTTCACCTAATTAAAGGCCTTTACACTGAATAAAAGTAACAGTAATACAGCCTTTTAGGGAAAGCATGTTAGCAGTGCATGGCTGTATATTCATTTATTATTAGTAGTATATTTTTTTACCCTTCCAACTACAGCAGAAAATCCATGGTACACAGATAAGCATGAGTCTGCATAAACAAAGAATGGTGCAATTCCATATGAAAAGAATTTGAAAAAGTGCTATTGAGTTCCGATTTTTGGGATTAAATACAAACTAGCTCAGCACTAAAACTGGTTCAGCCAACTAAAAACAACTGCTTGCTTGAATTGAAATGAGACAACAACAGAAACTAAAACGGCCAAACTGAAGACTTTACAGGCAAGACAGCAAAATGCTGAAGGAGACTTTTTCACCTGCAGCTTCTTATTTGAATTTTCCATTCTACCGTAAATGGTGCAGCAGTAACCTTCCAGCACCTCACTGCACCATTTAAGGTGGAATGACAAATTCAACAATAAGCTGGCTAATAAAAAGTCAACTTTTGGCAACTCATGGTGAAGGTTGCGTTTGTTTTACCTGCAGAAGCTGTTAAAATCAGTCGAATTGAGACGCTGTGTCTCTTTTGTTTTGCTGCTGTGAGGAAAATGGTCGTATTGCTTGGTGAGCTGCTCCAGGAAGAGTGGAGTTTAAGTGCTGCACATTGATGCTGTCCAGCTTATGGAGGAGAACTTGAACTCTAACGCTTCTCCCGTCTTCCAAAATAAAGTAAGCTGAGCATAAACACGGTGACAGACATCTGACGACTCTGTTTATTCCATTTATGTGAGTAAACAAATTCGTTCAAATGAAAAATAATGGTAACACTTTCTATGAATGTCATATTTGTAAGCATGTATAAACAAATTCATAACTTGTTATAATGCATTCATAAGGCATCATAAACATGGCTATAAATATTAATAAAAATGCATTACAGATTATATCCATACTTAATATGCATTATGAATTGTTAACATAATGCATCATAAGTAATGTTCATAATAAATTATCAGAGCTCATAAGCTGTATTTGTCTGCTCTAAGTAAAGTGAGGCATATTGTACTAAAGCCTCCTCCAGTGTTAAGAGTGAAGGATTTACTGAAACATTAAAACATGCAGAATAAAGCTCATTACAGGCTTCAGACGTCAGAGTTTAAACTAGAGCTGCCCTCAGTGTTTCACCTAATGTGGGAAAGTCAATGTACACCACTGTTAATGTGCACCACCGTTAGCCTGGCACTCACTTAACACTGCTTATCATGCATTATAATAACAATTCATAATGTATAATAAACATAGCTAAAAAGTGTACTTCATTTTTATAGATATTTCTAACCATGTTTATAATGCCTTATGCATTATAACATGATATAAATGTGTTTATAGATGCTTACAAACATGACATTCACAGAAAGTGTTACCAGAGTAATTAACCATGTAGCGTCCCGTCTGCAGTCAGACTCGCCACGTTGAGTCTCAGGTCTTTCCGAGTCATAGGACTCAATTCTGAGTCAAAGTCCCAGTCACTGGTGTTGAAGTCAAAGTTGATGACTCAAGTCATCAAATTTGTGACTGAAGTCAGACTCAAGTCCAAGTCATATGGCTCGAGTCCACACATCTGGTGGGAAAACCGTCTTAGCTTATTGAGTCATTAAGGCCCGAAACGTACTTCACGCAAGGATGCGAACGCAAATGACAGCAGTTGTTCTAACTATACAAACTCACCGTGTCTTTTTACGTTGCTGTGGCAGGTAAAACACTCATCACTGAGGGGGGCGATAGAGGGCACATCGGAGTGGGATCCACTATTATTCCAGTAGCCTCAACGACTAAAACAGTTGAAATGGAAACGCGATAATGTATGATTATGTTTATGTAAGCCATCTTTGCGTTAGACTCAACTGTTCGTCTGCTATGGCAGTTGAGAAGCCCGCTGGTGGTGCGAGACCACTTGGTCAGGCTTGCCTGTCGTCATAGTGTCCCTTGCTGTAATGCTCAGTTGCGCTATAAAATGCATCGTGACACATTTTTCATCGCAACTACACATGGAACCCCATCTGCGTAGCTCGAAGCATCTGTGTTAGCATCCTTGCATGAAGCATATTTCAGGCCTAAGTAGATGCCGGCTTGATAGAGCATACATGGACCCCCCAATTGTGCTGGTCCCTTTGTGAGGCGGTGGAGTCCTTCATAGCTTTAGCATCACAGTAAGCTGATCTCACTCCAGCCAGCATGACTGGACTCAACTGATGGCCTGATGTCCTCCAGTGTCACCAAAATCATTTAAGACTATAAAGTGCCTGATGCAGCCCAACTGCTCTTGACAATTGTATTGAAGAATCAATAGGACTATTGATGATTGCAACAAATCACTGGGGGGGCTTGGCAAATGCCTCCATTCTCAAGTCATTGCAAACTCAGAAACATATCAAAACCAATGACGTCTCATTATAGAATCAAATGCAGTAAAATCTTTTTAGCTCCAGTGGTAAGAAAACAGTTGAGTGACAGCGCTCAAGTTCTTTGAGGCTTTGGCACTACAGATGAATTCTTTGAGGCTTTATGCCACGGGGACAGACCAGGCGGGAGATTTTTCCCCAAAATAACTCTTTCAAATATTACGACACATTACACAAATATTACAGCACAAGTTTGAAGCCACTGCAATCCCCCCAAAAAGTGCTTTTTTTCCCCGGTAGCAGAATTTCCGGCTGGTATATTCCGGTATCTTTGGCATCTTCGTCTCACCATCAAGGCTCAGGATGGTATCCTTATATGACTCAACACCAAATGCAATGCAACAAAGTTACTCTCCGTGCAGCAGTGAAGAATTTCACAAGAGATAAGTCAGACTCAAATCTAGGGTGACTCAGATAAAGTGACAAGCCACAAAGTCTCTCTAGCGAGAGAAGAAAAATCTCCAGAATCCCTGAAATGAGCAGCAGAGTTACAACTTCAGCCAGAAAAAAGTTGGAATTGGTCATATCGGCACTTAAAGACAGCTCAGGCAAATAAAGTCTATTAAGCTTTGACCTTTCATTCATTTCTCATTTTAGTCTTTACAGTTTTAGCTGTAAAGCATTTTAGCACTATCATGCTATTTAATCTCTGGTCAGTAGGGGGAGCAATGCATTCCCTGCTTGACCCCAAACTCCCAAACTGACCCCAACCTTTGGCTCATAATCCTGCTTTGTGCTTTCATTTTATGGCCTCACCATCGTAACATATGGAGCCCTGCTGCTGACATCCCATAAAAATAGAGGTAATGTGTGACCACGCCTTGATAACACATGGGAACGAGATCCTAATGCATTGCCACAACTTAGTAAGAAGTGTGAATGGAATAATTAAGTCGTAGCCACCACTTAGTAAGGCATGGGAATGAGATCATGCCATACTAAGCAATGGCCAGGCATTAGGATCTTGTTCCCATGCCTTACTAAGCGGTGGCCACGCATTAGGATCTCATTCCCATGCCTTAATAAGTTGTGGCCACAAATTAATTATCTTGTTCCCATGTCTTACTATGTTGTGGCCATACATTACTGTCTCATTCCCATGCATTACTGAGTTGTGGCCATGCATTAGGATCTCGTTCCCATGCATTATTAAGTCATGGCCACAAATTAATTAGCTTGTTTCCATGCCTTCCTAAGTCATAGCCATACATTAGGAACTTGTTCCCATGCCTTTCTAAGTCATGGCCACAAAATAATGATCTTTTTACCATGCCTTACTAAGTCGTGGCCATGCATTAGGATCTTGTTCCCATGCATTACTACACAATGGCCATGCATTATAATCTCAATATCACACATTTCTAAGTCATGGCCACAAATTAATTAGCCTGTTTCCATGCCTTCCTAAGTCATAGCCATACATTAGGACCTTGTTCCCATGCCTTTCTAAGTCATGGCCACAAAATAATGATCTTTTTACCATGCCTTACTAAATTGTGGCCACGCATTAGGATCTCATTCCCATGCCTTACTAAGTCATAGTCATGCATTAGGATCTCGTTCCCATGTCTTACTAAGTCATTGCCGTGAATTAGGATCTCATTCCCATGCCTTATTAAGTTGTGGCCATCAATTAATTATCTTGCTTCCATGCTTCACTAAGTTGTGGCCACACATTAGGATCTCATTCCCATGCCTTACTATGTCATGGCCACAAATGAGTTATCTTGTTCCCATGCCTAACTAACTCGTGGCCACACATTATTTTTATTGATTTAGGAGGCCACCAGCCTGGCTCTGTAGAAACATCATGTGTAATGGATATTAGGGAAAATCAGGCCATGTCCTCTGGAAATGATACTTAAGGCGATAAGATGATAAATAAGGCAGTAGTGCACGGATGTTTTCACGAACTGAAGCTGATTCACTCTTGTTTAGACGCCACATGATGTCAATATGAGTGAGATGTGAAATAGTTCCTTTGTCGTTCACATCTGCACTCGTTTCTGCTCAACTGGGATGAATAAGCGCCAAAACAATATCTAATTGATTTTCTCATGATAGTCATGTTCACCTGACAGTGATGTATCAGCTCCACCAAAGGCACTTTTCTATCAACAGGCCTGCGTTGTTTATTCTTCACATGGCATCATGCATCACTACATGTGTTCCTTTCTTTCTCTCTCTCTCTCTCTCTCTCTCTCTCTCTCTCTCACCTCCAGGCCTGTTTTAATGGCGATCACTCGTTCTCCCAGCCAGCTAACTACACGCACCACTGAATGCCACTGCCTCTAACAGCGGACAGAGCTGGTGTCCTTAAAGCTGACTTTGGACTGTACTACAGACCATAATCTACACACTTAAATGCAAAAAGCAGCTCAAACTCTCAGGCGAGGACATGGATAAGGGAAGATAAGGCGCCAGCGGTGGAGTCAGACCTCGTTATGCATCACATTACAATAAAATAATTACATTTGCAACAGTGTTGACTGCCAAGAGTCTCTTCCTTCACTGTTCACTCACTGCAACACAACCCAATTAATGGCCATACGAAGTGCTTTCCAATGAGGCAAGATGACTCCCAGAAGACAACACGTCCTATGAGAAGCTACTAATGTGAAATCGATGGCAACACCTGCAATCAATCATTGCAATCATTGCAATCAATTCTGGATTACTTCTCAACACTGCTCTTTTGCACCATCTCTTTGGATCAACATGGTACCTCTTTGAATTCAAGCGAGTGACTATTATTTGCATTTTTTTAAACAGTGAACTACTCCTTGAAGTGACCGGATGCAATCACACATCATCTGTGCTCAGGCATCAATCGAGAATCCTCAAAACTAACGAAGTCTTGACATGATCTTGTAACAGGAACATCTGGGGACATCTGGGCTAAATGTTGGGGCAGTGGTCAGCCACTGCATGCAGCTCTTTACTGCCCTGTTGTGGCTCCACAGCAGAATTAGGTTTGTAGGTAATAATAAAATAATCCTCCTTTAGATTAAAATAAGCTCTGCTGATCGTTCAACACAGTTCAACAGTAAATGGTCTTAATCACTGGAGTTAATGTAGAACTGCTGATTCACCCTTTAACCCTGAAGGTTGACGCACAGACTGCTGGTCACTAACAGCGCAGAGTATAATGTCACCCAGCTACTGGCTAATGAAACAGCAAAGAGAGAGATTTAAGATGAGCATTAATGATTTGGAGATGAATGGACTTATTTGCGTTAATAAGCACTCCAGCTGGTTTCCTGATGTGTTTAATCTACAATGAGAAACTGTCAAACACTAAAAAGATGTGAGGCTGAAGTCCGTTTCTCATGTGCCAGCTTCTCATTTGAATATCCCTGTTCCACCTTAAATGGTGCAGTAGTTACACACTGAGACCTCAGGTATCATTTAAGGTGGAACAGGAAAATTCAAACAAGAAACTGACGAATGAGAAGCGATTTTAGCCTCATAATAACCTGAATGCTGAGAGACATTTTATAAGAAGCTGTTCCACTTTTGTGAAAACGTTTCCTGCCAGAGATGCAAGAAAAGTGGCTGTAGCTCCACTAAAGCTTAAAGCAGAGCAAAGTCAGTCTGCATTTTCACATATACTGTACACATTACGCAAAGAAATGCAGTACTGTGTCATCGGCAAGCAACCATGGACAGCTGAGTGCACTGTTTACTGCAGTCATTTCATGAACCTTTTAACTTTTTATCGTATAACAATGAACATATGATAACACAGCACTGTTTACTGCAAAACCTCTCACTTTATAAGTACTTTTTATGGTCACTAAATTACCACTGCAAGTCTTATTTAGCACCAACCCAGCGGTGTTCAAAATCTCAAATGCTCCCTGCTTCCTACATAGTGCACTACATAGGAATTTAAATACTGGATCCTGCAGCCCAACAAAGCAAAATAGTGCTAAGAAATATTTGGGATTCAGCCACATCTATACTCAATACAAGATGCACTACTTAGCTGTAGGGGATTGCTAGAATTGCTAAACGTTCAGAGCTAACACACTATTTAGGGATTTGACGCTACTTCTGACAGAAACACGGACATTTGAAGCGTGTAAGACAAGTGACGTTTTTAGCCCATTAGATAGATAGATAGATAGATAGATAGATAGATAGATAGATAGATAGATAGATAGATAGATAGATAGATAGATAGATAGGTAAATAAGGCTTTATTGTCATTCGCATCACATGTGGTACATGAGGTGGAATGAAACATTGTACTCCCGGTCCAGTTAACTCCCAAAAGTAACATAAACAATAAATAGAAGGTGCAAATAACAGCAGCATGAACCACAGCATATATATAGATATAAATAAGTGGGCACGAAGTGCCATCGCAGTGACGTCTAATTGCAATTTAAGAGTCTTACGGCTTCAGGGAAGAAGCTGTTCCTCAGTCTGGTTGTTCTACTCTTAATGCTCTGCAGCCTCCTACCTGAGGGGAGCGGGACAAAGAGTGTGTGCTGGGTGAGTGGGGTCCTTCATGATGCCAGTGGCCCTTTTCCTGCATCTGGAGGTGTAAATGTCCGTGGTGGTGGGAAGGCCGACTCCTACAGTCCTCTGTGCAGCCTTCACCTCCCTCTGCAGAGCTTTCCTTTCTGCCGCAGAGCAGCTTCCGTGCCACACGGTGATGCTGGAGCACAGGACGTTCTCCACCACACATCTGTAGAATGAAGTGAGGACTGAGCTCCCGAGTTCCGCACACCTCAGCCTTCTGAGGACGTAGAGGCGCTGATGTGCCTTCCTGATCAGGCTGGAAGTGTTATTACTCCAGGTAAGATCGTTACTTAGGATTGTTATTGAGCCGTTTTAGAGTTAATCATCCTGTACGTACTTTAATTCAAGTCTGTGATATCAATGATGGAGTTGTTTAGACTGCTGGCTATGTTTTAGCCTGTTAGCTAGCTGACTAGCCTAGTTTTAGTTAAGAACATAAGTGGTCAGCCCCTCAGTTTAAACAACAGTAAACTCGGTGCCCCATGTGAGCAGCATGAGAGTCAAAGATTATTCCATTAACAACACAGGGATTTTTTATACTTTCACACACTAATACACAATTCAGCTGTTGTGAAGCGGTCATAGGTGAGCGTATACCATGAATTTCACAACCGCTCCGAAAGCCGCTCAGCCAATCAGATTTTAGGCCCGTCTGTTTTATAAGCAATACTAAACACTACTGGAGTTTTAAAAGGAACTACTATTTTGCTGCTGCTAGACTTGCCATGTTGCTGCTGTTGTTATTATTATATATCCTGCCCTTTCAGCACTGAGCTGTCTGGGCACATTTATATTATTATTGATTGCTGTGCGGCTGCAAAGAACCCTTGCATGGACTCAAAGCCTCTGTAGGCTTTCAGAGAGCTCGAGTGCAGTATATGGGACAACCTTGTGGGTCAGAGGCAAAAGGCTGACACAGGGACACTGTGCTAATGCTTTGAGAAATGAGGAGCAGGAATGAGTTCAAGGCATCAAGCTTGCACTACATGTATTCTGAAAGGAATATATGTAGCATGAGGGTCATGCAGAAGAAACCCTTTTCACTAAGGACTTATTCAAGAAACCCAAACACTAAACGCCCTGAGCAGAGTTATACGTGGGCTACATATCATATTAATATACTTTGCGATATATAAAAGATGCAACCATGAACTCTTGTGATGTGACAAGACTGGCCTGCATTATTCTGACCAAAACATTCATCAAGGCACATCTGTGGTTTGTCAGGATGCTCACAGGACAGGGTAAACAATTTTATTCAATACAGGTAGAGGGTCAGTCGTCTGCGACAGATCTCTGAGGTCATGGGTTATTTTATAGTCGGGGAAACTCATATAAGGAACTGTGGTCCAATCACTCGGTGTGTAACAAAAGTGGATACGTTTTTGTCCTAGATACATTTTTCCTCCAAATGTCGCTACATCCTCTGAATTGTGAGGTCGAGGAAGCAGTCAGAGGGCAAACATGGTTAAATCTGTGCATTAAAAATGATGTGGGATGACAGTGAGTCTGTACTTCAACTCTACACATTTAAAAAGGTTTTTTTAAGGGTTTTTAGTAAAGGGTAAGTTTTACATACAGGCATTTCAGGCTTAAATGGTTGTTTGCATATATATATATATATATATATATATATATATATATATATATATATATATGTATATGCACACATACAGTACACCCCTCACATTTCTGCTAATATTTTATTCTATCTTTTCATTGGACAAGACTATAGAAATGAAACTTGGATATAAGTTAAAGTGGTCAGTGTGCAGCTTGTACAGCAGTGCAGATTTACTGTCCTCTGAACTCAACACACATACATTAATGCCTAAACAGCTGGAAACACAATGGCGTATACTCACTTTTGTGAGATACTATATATATATATATATATATATATATATATATATATATATATATATATATACATATACACACACCGATCAGGCATAACATTATGACACCTCCTTGTTTCTACCCTCATTGTCCACTTTATCAGCTCCACTTACTGTATAGCTGCACTCTGTAGTTCTACAGTTACAGACTGTAGTCCTTCTGTTTCTCTGATACTCTGTTACCCTGTTCTTCAGGTGGTCAGGACCCTCATGGACCCTCACAGAGCAGGTACTATTTGGGTGGTGGATCATTCTCACTACTGCAGTAACACTGATGTGGTGGTGGTGTTTTAGTGTGTGTTGCACTGGTCTGAGTGGATCAGACACAGCAGTGCTGCTGGAGTTTTTAAACACCTCAGTGTCGCTGCTGGACTGAGAACAGTCCACCAACCAAAAATATCCAGCCAACAGCGTCTTGTGACCACTGATGAAGGACTAGTGGATGACCACCACAAACTGTGCAGCTGCAATTGATCCACCACACAAATAGTACCTGCTCTGTGAGGGTCCATGAGGGTCCTGACTACTGAAGAACAGGGTAAAAGGGGGTAACAACGTATCAGAGTACAGAAAATACAGAAATACAGTCAATTACTCATGGCGCTTAACAGAACCTTCCCCTTTACTAAAGAACCATTGAAGAACCATCATTTTAATGTGTATTCTATAAGAACACCAGCTCTTAATTGCCATAATTTAACCACCATATTTAACAAAGTGTACTGGTATTTTGATGAAGATTTCAGTCTTATGGTGTCACATCATGAGTATTAGCTCACATGTAGCAATAATTGTACTTCAGCTCCTTAACGACCTTCTAATGATTTAGTAATAAAAAATATATGACACATTTCTGCTGCAAAAGAAACGATTTTTTTGAGAATGCCATTAACTGGTTACATAAAGAAAATGGCTTATACCTGAAGTCCCTTATATGGACATACTGCCAAATACAAAATAACAAAATGACCTCAGAGGTCTATATCAAAATTCCAAAGGCCAATATTGTGAGAGCGATTAATGAACAATATATCATGCAGCCTTGTGTGCCAAATTCAGAGACCATGTCTCCGTTCATTTAATAAAGTACAGGTTCTTTTTCAAAGCACATTTATGAGTAGATTAGATAGAACATAATCCACTTGCATGAAAGACAAAACCAAAGAAAAGGAGCTTCCCCAACTGGAGACATAGATTTTCCAAACAACCTCCTGCAAGACGTGGTAGACCACCATCAGATAAACAGCACTTAAGCCTTCATCTTTGAGAGAGAGAGCAGAAAATCAAGCTGCTTCAGATCTGAAAACAACCACTGGTGTTTCTGCCCATCCTTCCATGGTCTGAAAGGAGGTGTGGCTGCCAAGAGGCCCGAACACCAAAACTGGACATCTGAGATGTGGAATGAGGTTTGATGGACTAATTAGTCTAAATGTATTATTAGGATTTGGATCACAGAAAATTCTAAACCAACCTCTGAACTTTGGAGGTGTGTCTGCAGATTCTTTGAGAAACTGAAAGTGAGTCTCCTGAAAATAATCGAAAGCATAATCAAGGTAAACAGTGACAGACTGAACTCTGAGAAAGTATGTTATATTTATTATATTTAAGTTGCTGTTAAATGTATGTTTAAACATATATCTTGTACTTAAAGGCTGGTCTTTCACACTCTACTTTCTACAGTATTTTCTACTGTGAAAGATCAATTGTCACATCAGACAATCAGAGCCATATCAGAAGCATCCACCAACCTCCACTGCATATTAAGAGGATTTAACCACTGTCAGAGAGGCTCCATCACAGGAAGTCACTAGATGCCCAGAGTGACCTTGGCAGCATCCTCATCCCCACATAAACCGCAGGCCACAGGAAAGATGAAGATACATGGATGTACAGACTCTCTCATTACTGACCAGCCATTAAGGAACCACTAACAGCATCCTTTGATTGCTCTGGATCCAGAATGCATATGAGCAAGCTGAAAGCATTCTTATATTAAAGTCCCTCAGTGACCTTTCAAAGCTGGAGCCATCCACTGAGGAAACGAGAGGATGATCGTGGAATATGTGGGAGTAGAACCAAAAGGGAAGAAGAAATGGAGGGATGCACCATAAAGACTTGTGTTGTGGTAGCAGAGACAGAGAAGAAGAGTTGCTACAGAAGAGGTGTGATGCATCAAAGCCCTGGGGTCAGTCCCAGCGGTGAGCAGATCAGCAACTGGCAGCGGTCTGAGCAGGACTTTGCTTTTAACTTCATCCTTTGTGGCAGCGAGAAGGACACAACAAGTCCAGGGCAACTTTTATCTCCTTCCTTCTGACAAGCAGCGACAGGGAGAGAAGCAAGGAAAGGCCGAAGCTTATCAGAGCTTTCACTCAGAGAGAAGAGGGGAGGCCCACATGGGGGCTCCAGCAGCAGGCACAGGACAGAGAGAGCGAGAAAAGGAGAAAGAGGAGGAAAACAAGACAAATATATCCGAGTAGCAATATATCTGAGACAGACAAAAAGTCAGACAACCTGGTTAACAAAGCCAGACATGTTATTTAACAAAGCCCGATGAGTTGGTTAACAAAGTCAGGCAAGCTTGTTAACAAAGTCAGACGAATAGGTTAACAAAGTCAGACAAGTTGGTTGTCAAAGCCAGACGAGTTGATTGTCAAAGCCAGATGAGTTGATTAACAAAGCCAGACAAGTTGATTAACAAAGCCAGACGAGTTGGTTATCAAAGCCAGACGAGTTGATTAACAAAGCCAGACGATTTGTTTATCATAGCCAGACGAGTTGATTAACAAAGCCAGGCAAGTTGGGAATCAAAGCCAGACGAGTTGATTAACAAAGCCAGACGAGTTGGTAATCAAAGCCAGACCAGTTGATTAACAAAGCCAGACGAGTTGGTTATCAAAGCCAGACGAGTTGATTAACAAAGCCAGGCAAGTTGGTAATCAAAGCCAGACGAGTTGATTAACAAAGCCAGACGAGTTGGTTATCAAAGCTAGACGAGTTGATTAACAAAGCCAGGCAAGTTGGTAATCAAAGCCAGACGAGTTGATTGTCAAAGCCAGATGAGTTGATTAACAAAGCCAGACAAGTTGATTAACAAAGCCAGACGAGTTGGTTATCAAAGCCAGACGAGTTGATTAACAAAGCCAGACGATTTGTTTATCATAGCCAGACGAGTTGATTAACAAAGCCAGGCAAGTTGGGAATCAAAGCCAGACGAGTTGATTAACAAAGCCAGACGAGTTGGTAATCAAAGCCAGACCAGTTGATTAACAAAGCCAGACGAGTTGGTTATCAAAGCCAGACGAGTTGATTAACAAAGCCAGACGAGTTGGTAATCAAAGCCAGACCAGTTGATTAACAAAGCCAGACGAGTTGGTTATCAAAGCTAGACGAGTTGATTAACAAAGCCAGGCAAGTTGGTAATCAAAGCCAGACGAGTTGATTAACAAAGCCAGACGAGTTGGTTATCAAAGCCAGACGAGTTGATTAACAAAGCCAGACGAGTTGGTTATCAAAGCTAGACGAGTTAATTAACAAAGCCAGGCAAGTTGGTAATCAAAGCCAGACGAGTTGATTAACAAAGCCAGATGAGTTGGTTATCAAAGCCAGACGAGTTGATTAACAAAGCCAGATGAGTTGGTAATCAAAGCCAGACGAGTTGATTAACAAAGCCAGACGTGTTGGTTATCAAAGCCAGACGAGTTGATTAACAAAGCCAGACGAGTTGGTTAACAAAGCTAGATGAGTTGATTAACAAAGCCAGGCAAGTTGGTAATCAAAGCCAGACGAGTTGATTAACAAAGCCAGATGAGTTGGTTATCAAAGCCAGACGAGTTGATTAACAAAGCCAGACGTGTTGGTTATCAAAGCCAGACGAGTTGATTAACAAAGCCAGACGAGTTGGTTAACAAAGCTAGATGAGTTGATTAACAAAGCCAGGCAAGTTGGTAATCAAAGCCAGACGAGTTGATTAACAAAGCCAGATGAGTTGGTTATCAAAGCCAGACGAGTTGATTAACAAAGCCAGACGTGTTGGTTATCAAAGCCAGACGAGTTGATTAACAAAGCCAGACGAGTTGGTTATCAAAGCCAGACGAGTTGATTAACAAAGCCAGACGAGTTGGTTATCAAAGCCAGACGAGTTGATTAACAAAGCCAGGCAAGTTGGGAATCAAAGCCAGACGAGTTGATTAACAAAGCCAGACGAGTTGGTAATCAAAGCCAGACGAGTTGATTAACAAAGCCAGACGAGTTGGTTATCAAAGCCAGACGAGTTGATTAACAAAGCCAGGCAAGTTGGTAATCAAAGCCAGACGAGTTGATTAACAAAGCCAGACGAGTTGGTTATCAAAGCTAGACGAGTTGATTAACAAAGCCAGGCAAGTTGGTAATCAAAGCCAGACGAGTTGATTAACAAAGCCAGACGAGTTGGTTATCAAAGCCAGACGAGTTGATTAACAAAGCCAGATGTGTTGGTTATCAAAGCCAGACGAGTTGATTAACAAAGCCAGACGAGTTGGTTATCAAAGCCAGACAAGTTGATTAACAAAGCCAGACGATTTGGTTATCAAAGCCAGACGAGTTGATTAACAAAGCCAGGCAAGTTGGGAATCAAAGCCAGACGAGTTGATTAACAAAGCCAGACGAGTTGGTTATCAAAGCCAGACGAGTTGATTAACAAAGCCAGGCAAGTTGGTAATCAAAGCCAGACGATTTGATTAACAAAGCCAGGCAAGTTGGTAATCAAAGCCAGATGAGTTGATTAACAAAGCCAGATGAGTTGGTTATCAAAGCTAGACGAGTTGATTAACAAAGCCAGGCAAGTTGGTAATCAAAGCCAGACGAGTTGATTAACAAAGCCAGACGAGTTGGTTATCAAAGCCAGACGAGTTGATTAACAAAGCCAGACGAGTTGGTTATCAAAGCTAGACGAGTTAATTAACAAAGCCAGGCAAGTTGGTAATCAAAGCCAGACAAGTTGATTAACAAAGCCAGATGAGTTGGTAATCAAAGCCAGACGAGTTGATTAACAAAGCCAGACGTGTTGGTTATCAAAGCCAGACGAGTTGATTAACAAAGCCAGGCAAGTTGGTAATCAAAGCCAGATGAGTTGATTAACAAAGCCAGACGAGTTGGTTATCAAAGCCAGACGAGTTGATTAACAAAGCCAGGCAAGTTGGTAATCAAAGCCAGACGAGTTGATTAACAAAGCCAGGCAAGTTGGTAATCAAAGCCAAACGAGTTGATTAACAAAGCCAGACGAGTTGGTTATCAAAGCTAGACGAGTTGATTAACAAAGCCAGGCAAGTTGGTAATCAAAGCCAGACGAGTTGATTAACAAAGCCAGACGAGTTGGATATCAAAGCCAGACGAGTTGATTAACAAAGCCAGACGAGTTGGTTATCAAAGCTAGATGAGTTAATTAACAAAGCCAGGCAAGTTGGTAATCAAAGCCAGACAAGTTGATTAACAAAGCCAGATGAGTTGGTAATCAAAGCCAGACGAGTTGATTAACAAAGCCAGACATGTTGGTTATCAAAGCCAGATGAGTTGATTAACAAAGCCAGGCAAGTTGGTAATCAAAGCCAGACGAGTTGATTAAAAAAGCCAGACGAGTTGGTTATCAAAGCTAGACGAGTTGATTAACAAAGCCAGGCAAGTTGGTAATCAAAGCCAGACGAGTTGATTAACAAAGCCAGACGAGTTGGTTATCAAAGCCAGACAAGTTGATTAACAAAGCCAGGCAAGTTGGTAATCAAAGCCAGACGAGTTGATTAACAAAGCCAGACGAGTTGGTTATCAAAGCCAGACGAGTTGATTAACAAAGCCAGACGAGTTGGTTATCAAAGCTAGACGAGTTAATTAACAAAGCCAGGCAAGTTGGTAATCAAATTCAGACAAGTTGATTAACAAAGCCAGGCAAGTTGGTAATCAAAGCCAAACGAGTTGATTAACAAAGCCAGACGAGTTGGTTATCAAAGCTAGACGAGTTGATTAACAAAGCCAGGCAAGTTGGTAATCAAAGCCAGACGAGTTGATTAACAAAGCCAGACGAGTTGGATATCAAAGCCAGACGAGTTGATTAACAAAGCCAGACGAGTTGGTTATCAAAGCTAGACGAGTTAATTAACAAAGCCAGGCAAGTTGGTAATCAAAGCCAGACAAGTTGATTAACAAAGCCAGATGAGTTGGTAATCAAAGCCAGACGAGTTGATTAACAAAGCCAGACGTGTTGGTTATCAAAGCTAGATGAGTTAATTAACAAAGCCAGGCAAGTTGGTAATCAAAGCCAGACAAGTTGATTAACAAAGCCAGATGAGTTGGTAATCAAAGCCAGACGAGTTGATTAACAAAGCCAGACATGTTGGTTATCAAAGCCAGATGAGTTGATTAACAAAGCCAGGCAAGTTGGTAATCAAAGCCAGACGAGTTGATTAAAAAAGCCAGACGAGTTGGTTATCAAAGCAAGACGAGTTTATTAACAAAGCCAGGCAAGTTGGTAATCAAAGCCAGACTAGTTGATTAACAAAGCCAGACGAGTTGGTTATCAAAGCCAGACAAGTTGATTAACAAAGCCAGGCAAGTTGGTAATCAAAGCCAGACGAGTTGATTAACAAAGCCAGACGAGTTGGTTATCAAAGCCAGACGAGTTGATTAACAAAGCCAGACGAGTTGGTTATCAAAGCTAGACGAGTTAATTAACAAAGCCAGGCAAGTTGGTAATCAAATTCAGACAAGTTGATTAACAAAGCCAGGCAAGTTGGTAATCAAAGCCAAACGAGTTGATTAACAAAGCCAGACGAGTTGGTTATCAAAGCTAGACGAGTTGATTAACAAAGCCAGGCAAGTTGGTAATCAAAGCCAGACGAGTTGATTAACAAAGCCAGACGAGTTGGATATCAAAGCCAGACGAGTTGATTAACAAAGCCAGACGAGTTGGTTATCAAAGCTAGACGAGTTAATTAACAAAGCCAGGCAAGTTGGTAATCAAAGCCAGACAAGTTGATTAACAAAGCCAGATGAGTTGGTAATCAAAGCCAGACGAGTTGATTAACAAAGCCAGACGTGTTGGTTATCAAAGCCAGATGAGTTGATTAACAAAGCCAGGCAAGTTGGTAATCAAAGCCAGACGAGTTGATTAAAAAAGCCAGACGAGTTGGTTATCAAAGCTAGACGAGTTGATTAACAAAGCCAGGCAAGTTGGTAATCAAAGCCAGACGAGTTGATTAACAAAGCCAGACGAGTTGGTTATCAAAGCCAGACAAGTTGATTAACAAAGCCAGGCAAGTTGGTAATCAAAGCCAGACGAGTTGATTAACAAAGCCAGACGAGTTGGTTATCAAAGCCAGACGAGTTGATTAACAAAGCCAGACGAGTTGGTTATCAAAGCTAGACGAGTTAATTAACAAAGCCAGGCAAGTTGGTAATCAAATTCAGACAAGTTGATTAACAAAGCCAGATGAGTTGGTAATCAAAGCCAGACGAGTTGATTAACAAAGCCAGACGTGTTGGTTATCAAAGCCAGACGAGTTGATTAACAAAGCCAGACGAGTTGGTTAACA
Source organism: Pygocentrus nattereri (assembly GCF_015220715.1). Classification (NCBI taxonomy): domain Eukaryota; kingdom Metazoa; phylum Chordata; class Actinopteri; order Characiformes; family Serrasalmidae; genus Pygocentrus; species Pygocentrus nattereri. The sequence goes on from NC_051217.1 coordinate 42,388,347, forward strand.
AAGCCAGATGAGTTGGTTATCAAAGCTACACGAGTTGATTAACAAAGCCAGACGAGTTGGTTATCAAAGCCAGGCAAGTTGGTTATCAAAGCCAGACGAGTTGGTTATCAAAGCTAGATGAGTTGATTAACAAAGCCAGGCAAGTTGGTTATCAAAGCTAGATGAGTTGATTAACAAAGCCAGGCAAGTTGGTAATCAAAGCCAGACGAGTTGATTTAACAAAGCCAGATGAGTTGGTTATCAAAGCCAAACGAGTTGATTAACAAAGTCAGACAACCTTGTTAACAAAGCCAGACATGTTATTTAACAAAGCCCGATGAGTTGGTTAACAAAGTCAGGCAAGCTTGTTAACAAAGTCAGACGAATAGGTTAACAAAGTCAGACGAGTTGATTAACAAAGCCAGACGAGTTGGTTATCAAAGCTAGACGAGTTGATTAACAAAGCCAGGCAAGTTGGTAATCAAAGCCAGACGAGTTGATTAACAAAGCCAGACGAGTTGGTTATCAAAGCCAGACAAGTTGATTAACAAAGCCAGGCAAGTTGGTAATCAAAGCCAGACGAGTTGATTAACAAAGCCAGACGAGTTGGTTATCAAAGCCAGACGAGTTGATTAACAAAGCCAGACGAGTTGGTTATCAAAGCTAGACGAGTTAATTAACAAAGCCAGGCAAGTTGGTAATCAAATTCAGACAAGTTGATTAACAAAGCCAGGCAAGTTGGTAATCAAAGCCAAACGAGTTGATTAACAAAGCCAGACGAGTTGGTTATCAAAGCTAGACGAGTTGATTAACAAAGCCAGGCAAGTTGGTAATCAAAGCCAGACGAGTTGATTAACAAAGCCAGACGAGTTGGATATCAAAGCCAGACGAGTTGATTAACAAAGCCAGACGAGTTGGTTATCAAAGCTAGACGAGTTAATTAACAAAGCCAGGCAAGTTGGTAATCAAAGCCAGACAAGTTGATTAACAAAGCCAGATGAGTTGGTAATCAAAGCCAGACGAGTTGATTAACAAAGCCAGACGTGTTGGTTATCAAAGCTAGATGAGTTAATTAACAAAGCCAGGCAAGTTGGTAATCAAAGCCAGACAAGTTGATTAACAAAGCCAGATGAGTTGGTAATCAAAGCCAGACGAGTTGATTAACAAAGCCAGACATGTTGGTTATCAAAGCCAGATGAGTTGATTAACAAAGCCAGGCAAGTTGGTAATCAAAGCCAGACGAGTTGATTAAAAAAGCCAGACGAGTTGGTTAACAAAGCCAGATGAGTTGGTAATCAAAGCCAGACGAGTTGATTAACAAAGCCAGACATGTTGGTTATCAAAGCCAGATGAGTTGATTAACAAAGCCAGGCAAGTTGGTAATCAAAGCCAGACGAGTTGATTAAAAAAGCCAGACGAGTTGGTTATCAAAGCTAGACGAGTTGATTAACAAAGCCAGGCAAGTTGGTAATCAAAGCCAGACGAGTTGATTAACAAAGCCAGACGAGTTGGTTATCAAAGCCAGACAAGTTGATTAACAAAGCCAGGCAAGTTGGTAATCAAAGCCAGACGAGTTGATTAACAAAGCCAGACGAGTTGGTTATCAAAGCCAGACGAGTTGATTAACAAAGCCAGACGAGTTGGTTATCAAAGCTAGACGAGTTAATTAACAAAGCCAGGCAAGTTGGTAATCAAATTCAGACAAGTTGATTAACAAAGCCAGGCAAGTTGGTAATCAAAGCCAAACGAGTTGATTAACAAAGCCAGACGAGTTGGTTATCAAAGCTAGACGAGTTGATTAACAAAGCCAGATGAGTTGATTAACAAAGCCAGGCAAGTTGGTAATCAAAGCCAGACGAGTTGATTAAAAAAGCCAGACGAGTTGGTTATCAAAGCTAGACGAGTTGATTAACAAAGCCAGGCAAGTTGGTAATCAAAGCCAGACGAGTTGATTAACAAAGCCAGACGAGTTGGTTATCAAAGCCAGACAAGTTGATTAACAAAGCCAGGCAAGTTGGTAATCAAAGCCAGACGAGTTGATTAACAAAGCCAGACGAGTTGGTTATCAAAGCCAGACGAGTTGATTAACAAAGCCAGACGAGTTGGTTATCAAAGCTAGACGAGTTAATTAACAAAGCCAGGCAAGTTGGTAATCAAATTCAGACAAGTTGATTAACAAAGCCAGGCAAGTTGGTAATCAAAGCCAAACGAGTTGATTAACAAAGCCAGACGAGTTGGTTATCAAAGCTAGACGAGTTGATTAACAAAGCCAGGCAAGTTGGTAATCAAAGCCAGACGAGTTGATTAACAAAGCCAGACGAGTTGGTTATCAAAGCCAGACGAGTTGATTAACAAAGCCAGACGAGTTGGTTATCAAAGCTAGACGAGTTAATTAACAAAGCCAGGCAAGTTGGTAATCAAAGCCAGACAAGTTGATTAACAAAGCCAGATGAGTTGGTAATCAAAGCCAGACGAGTTGATTAACAAAGCCAGACGTGTTGGTTATCAAAGCCAGATGAGTTGATTAACAAAGCCAGGCAAGTTGGTAATCAAAGCCAGACGAGTTGATTAAAAAAGCCAGACGAGTTGGTTATCAAAGCTAGACGAGTTGATTAACAAAGCCAGGCAAGTTGGTAATCAAAGCCAGACGAGTTGATTAACAAAGCCAGACGAGTTGGTTATCAAAGCCAGACAAGTTGATTAACAAAGCCAGGCAAGTTGGTAATCAAAGCCAGACGAGTTGATTAACAAAGCCAGACGAGTTGGTTATCAAAGCCAGACGAGTTGATTAACAAAGCCAGACGAGTTGGTTATCAAAGCTAGACGAGTTAATTAACAAAGCCAGGCAAGTTGGTAATCAAATTCAGACAAGTTGATTAACAAAGCCAGATGAGTTGGTAATCAAAGCCAGACGAGTTGATTAACAAAGCCAGACGTGTTGGTTATCAAAGCCAGACGAGTTGATTAACAAAGCCAGACGAGTTGGTTAACAAAGCCAGATGAGTTGGTTATCAAAGCTACACGAGTTGATTAACAAAGCCAGACGAGTTGGTTATCAAAGCCAGGCAAGTTGGTTATCAAAGCCAGACGAGTTGGTTATCAAAGCTAGATGAGTTGATTAACAAAGCCAGGCAAGTTGGTTATCAAAGCTAGATGAGTTGATTAACAAAGCCAGGCAAGTTGGTAATCAAAGCCAGACGAGTTGATTTAACAAAGCCAGATGAGTTGGTTATCAAAGCCAAACGAGTTGATTAACAAAGTCAGACAACCTTGTTAACAAAGCCAGACATGTTATTTAACAAAGCCCGATGAGTTGGTTAACAAAGTCAGGCAAGCTTGTTAACAAAGTCAGACGAATAGGTTAACAAAGTCAGACGAGTTGATTAACAAAGCCAGACGAGTTGGTTATCAAAGCTAGACGAGTTGATTAACAAAGCCAGGCAAGTTGGTAATCAAAGCCAGACGAGTTGATTAACAAAGCCAGACGAGTTGGTTATCAAAGCCAGACAAGTTGATTAACAAAGCCAGGCAAGTTGGTAATCAAAGCCAGACGAGTTGATTAACAAAGCCAGACGAGTTGGTTATCAAAGCCAGACGAGTTGATTAACAAAGCCAGACGAGTTGGTTATCAAAGCTAGACGAGTTAATTAACAAAGCCAGGCAAGTTGGTAATCAAATTCAGACAAGTTGATTAACAAAGCCAGGCAAGTTGGTAATCAAAGCCAAACGAGTTGATTAACAAAGCCAGACGAGTTGGTTATCAAAGCTAGACGAGTTGATTAACAAAGCCAGGCAAGTTGGTAATCAAAGCCAGACGAGTTGATTAACAAAGCCAGACGAGTTGGATATCAAAGCCAGACGAGTTGATTAACAAAGCCAGACGAGTTGGTTATCAAAGCTAGACGAGTTAATTAACAAAGCCAGGCAAGTTGGTAATCAAAGCCAGACAAGTTGATTAACAAAGCCAGATGAGTTGGTAATCAAAGCCAGACGAGTTGATTAACAAAGCCAGACGTGTTGGTTATCAAAGCTAGATGAGTTAATTAACAAAGCCAGGCAAGTTGGTAATCAAAGCCAGACAAGTTGATTAACAAAGCCAGATGAGTTGGTAATCAAAGCCAGACGAGTTGATTAACAAAGCCAGACATGTTGTTTATCAAAGCCAGATGAGTTGATTAACAAAGCCAGGCAAGTTGGTAATCAAAGCCAGACGAGTTGATTAAAAAAGCCAGACGAGTTGGTTATCAAAGCCAGACGAGTTGATTAACAAAGCCAGGCAAGTTGGTAATCAAAGCCAGACGAGTTGATTAACAAAGCCAGACGAGTTGGTTATCAAAGCCAGACGAGTTGATTAACAAAGCCAGGCAAGTTGGTAATCAAAGCCAGACGAGTTGATTAACAAAGCCAGACGAGTTGGTTATCAAAGCCAGACGAGTTGATTAACAAAGCCAGACGAGTTGGTTATCAAAGCTAGACGAGTTAATTAACAAAGCCAGGCAAGTTGGTAATCAAATTCAGACAAGTTGATTAACAAAGCCAGGCAAGTTGGTAATCAAAGCCAAACGAGTTGATTAACAAAGCCAGACGAGTTGGTTATCAAAGCTAGACGAGTTGATTAACAAAGCCAGGCAAGTTGGTAATCAAAGCCAGACGAGTTGATTAACAAAGCCAGACGAGTTGGTTATCAAAGCCAGACGAGTTGATTAACAAAGCCAGACGAGTTGGTTATCAAAGCTAGACGAGTTAATTAACAAAGCCAGGCAAGTTGGTAATCAAAGCCAGACAAGTTGATTAACAAAGCCAGATGAGTTGGTAATCAAAGCCAGACGAGTTGATTAACAAAGCCAGACGTGTTGGTTATCAAAGCCAGATGAGTTGATTAACAAAGCCAGGCAAGTTGGTAATCAAAGCCAGACGAGTTGATTAACAAAGCCAGACGAGTTGGTTATCAAAGCCAGACGAGTTGATTAACAAAGCCAGGCAAGTTGGTAATCAAAGCCAGACGAGTTGATTAACAAAGCCAGACGAGTTGGTTATCAAAGCCAGACAAGTTGATTAACAAAGCCAGGCAAGTTGGTAATCAAAGCCAGACGAGTTGATTAACAAAGCCAGACGAGTTGGTTATCAAAGCCAGACGAGTTGATTAACAAAGCCAGACGAGTTGGTTATCAAAGCTAGACGAGTTAATTAACAAAGCCAGGCAAGTTGGTAATCAAATTCAGACAAGTTGATTAACAAAGCCAGATGAGTTGGTAATCAAAGCCAGACGAGTTGATTAACAAAGCCAGACGTGTTGGTTATCAAAGCCAGACGAGTTGATTAACAAAGCCAGACGAGTTGGTTAACAAAGCCAGATGAGTTGGTTATCAAAGCTACACGAGTTGATTAACAAAGCCAGACGAGTTGGTTATCAAAGCCAGGCAAGTTGGTTATCAAAGCCAGACGAGTTGGTTATCAAAGCTAGATGAGTTGATTAACAAAGCCAGGCAAGTTGGTTATCAAAGCTAGATGAGTTGATTAACAAAGCCAGGCAAGTTGGTAATCAAAGCCAGACGAGTTGATTTAACAAAGCCAGATGAGTTGGTTATCAAAGCCAAACGAGTTGATTAACAAAGTCAGACAACCTTGTTAACAAAGCCAGACATGTTATTTAACAAAGCCCGATGAGTTGGTTAACAAAGTCAGGCAAGCTTGTTAACAAAGTCAGACGAATAGGTTAACAAAGTCAGACGAGTTGATTAACAAAGCCAGACGAGTTGGTTATCAAAGCTAGACGAGTTGATTAACAAAGCCAGGCAAGTTGGTAATCAAAGCCAGACGAGTTGATTAACAAAGCCAGACGAGTTGGTTATCAAAGCCAGACGAGTTGATTAACAAAGCCAGGCAAGTTGGTAATCAAAGCCAGACGAGTTGATTAACAAAGCCAGACGAGTTGGTTATCAAAGCCAGACGAGTTGATTAACAAAGCCAGACGAGTTGGTTATCAAAGCTAGACGAGTTAATTAACAAAGCCAGGCAAGTTGGTAATCAAATTCAGACAAGTTGATTAACAAAGCCAGATGAGTTGGTAATCAAAGCCAGACGAGTTGATTAACAAAGCCAGACGTGTTGGTTATCAAAGCCAGACGAGTTGATTAACAAAGCCAGACGAGTTGGTTAACAAAGCCAGATGAGTTGGTTATCAAAGCTAGACGAGTTGATTAACAAAGCCAGGCAAGTTGGTAATCAAAGCCAGACGAGTTGATTAACAAAGCCAGACGAGTTGGTTATCAAAGCCAGACGAGTTGATTAACAAAGCCAGACGAGTTGGTTAACAAAGCCAGATGAGTTGGTTATCAAAGCCAGACGAGTTGGTTATCAAAGCCAGACGAGTTGATTAACAAAGCCAGACGAGTTGGTTATCAAAGCTAGATGAGTTTATTAACAAAGCCAGGCAAGTTGGTAATCAAAGCCAGACGAGTTGATTAACAAAGCCAGATGAGTTGGTTATCAAAGCCAAACGAGTTGATTAACAAAGTCAGACAACCTGGTTAACAAAGCCAGACATGTTATTTAACAAAGCCCGATGAGTTGGTTAACAAAGTCAGGCAAGCTTGTTAACAAAGTCAGACGAATAGGTTAACAAAGTCAGACGAGTTGGTTATCAAAGCCAGACGAGTTGATTAACAAAGCCAGACGAGTTGGTTATCAAAGCCAGACGAGTTGATTAACAAAGCCAGGCAAGTTGGTAATCAAAGCCAGACGAGTTGATTAACAAAGCCAGACGAGTTGATTAACAAATCCAGACGAGTTGGTTTACAAAGCTAGAGGAGTTGATTAACAAAGCCAGACGAGTTGATTAACAAAGCCAGACGAGTTGATTAACAAAGCCAGACAAGTTGGTTAACAAAGTTAACAGAGTAGCACATTAATAAAGCCAAACAATTAAGAAAGCTAGACGAGCTCAATGACGAAGCCAGACAAGCTCGTTAACAAAGCCAAACAAGTGTGTTACCAAAGCCAGATGCAGTTTCTCCTTTCTCATAGCCTTCACTGCTCATATTGGTTATATGCAGTAAGGTAACCATAACCGACACGCTGAACTTTGCATTTCATATTCCTTGAGGCCAGCCTTCACATGGTTCATTAGCTGTAGAAGACAAACAGATAAACAAATAAATAAATAAATGCATAAAGTCAGAGCATCTGATCATTACTGTGATGGAAGCTCTCGAGCTACTGGCCAAAGGCTAATAAGCACAATCTTGATTTACAATGGCAGGTGGCCAGAAGGTCTCCCAGCGAGTAGGCGTGGGTGAGTGGCACCAAATGGGTCTGGAAATGACAAACAATTGCGTCCAAATTACACACTACTTTACCCATCTGATCAGATGAGAGTCGCCCTGTGCTACACAGAGAAAAGAACACTTGACAAGAGAGCCGGTTTAAGAAACACTGAGAAAGAGAGAGGGAGAGCGGTAGAGGAAGTGCCTGACTGCGGGTTAGAGGACTCTTACTGTTAAGAGTGCATGCATCAGCAGCTCATAGGAAGTTTGTGCATAAGTTTGGATTACTGTGGAGATCCAGGCTACAGCAGGGTGATACTGGATTTATCACTGATATCAATATTTGAGTAGGAATGGAAATTTTTACTCAATATTGCTGTTACAAAATCCTAATTATAGCCTCTTTCTGCAAGCCCCCTAATGAGCATTGAATGCTGTATAATCTCGAGACTGCAGTTACAACAAAATTTAAATCCAGAACACCTCATGTATACACTGTATGGACAAAAGTATTGGGACACCTACACATTACAAACATAGGAGCTTTTCTGACATCCCATTCTAAATCCCTATGCAAAGAATTTTTGTCCATTCATCCAGAAGAGCATTTGTGAGGTCAGCCACTGATGTTGAGGTCAGAGCTCTGTGCAGGTCAGTCAAGTTCTTCCACACCAAACTCTTCCAGTCATGCCTTTATGGACCTTGCTTTGTGCACTGGGGCTCAGTCATGCCGGAACTGAAAAGGTTCTTCCCCAAATGCTTCTTACAAAGTTAGAAGATTAGAACTGTCCAAACTGTCTTGGTCTGAGTATTAAGATTTCCCTTCACTGGAACTAAGGGGCCTATAGGCCAACCCTGAAAATCACACCCATAGCATTATCCCTCCTCCACCAAACTTTAAAATCAAGCAAAGAAGCTACTGGTGTTCTCAGAACAATGAATCAGAACACTGAACTGACCACTCACATCTAGACCTTAACATCACTAAATGTTGATCTTCAACTTACTCAATTATTCACTTATTCAAGACTGTATTATTGCCTGCATGAATGTCAGCAGTAATTAACGCCTTTTGCTTTCCCTCTGAGTAATCAAATTTATCATTGGAGAGGCCTTTTGGTAGAATATTTACCTCTAATTTAGCATTAGTCATTTCTTCCCAGTTCATCCAGCTGCATTTTCTGCCTGAAGGCTAACATGATGGCTAGTATACACTACACTGCCTCATACTCCACAAATCTGACAACTCAAACAGACAGCAAAGCCACTGTTTTTAAATCCACACTATAAAAATCTCAACAAAAATGACACCCTGCTGTTTAGACAGAGCTCGCTGTAATTTTTTGCTCTATGTGAAAAGTGCTACAAGGGCAAATGGCATTGATACTGACACATCTGGCAGTGAACAAGGTCCAGCTCACACAGTGAAGTGTTGCATGAATGGGAGTAGGACACCAAGTCGCCGGTCACTTCCAATGCCTTGGCTAATACCTACCAGACATACTGTGTGCTTTTAGCCCATTTTAAATACCCACAAATGCAATCACAACCACTTCCCCAATACAATTGGAGACACGTAGGCTAACAAAATGGAGGCGAAAAAGTTGCCATTTGCTTCCAAAGTCTATATTTCTGTTTTACTGTTTGACTAAATGGAATTACACGGTATAAACATTAATATGTGGATTTTTAAATTTTCTTTGTAAAACAGGCTGTAGACAGGCTGTATTGCCCTACCCATTTACATTAGTCTGGTTCTAGTTTCAGTCCACAGTGTGCTACAAGTTAACAAAGCTGCTGGAGCACAGTGTGTTGTTATGAATAAGGCAGTTTTACTGATAATTGTCTGCTGTTGTCTGTTGAGGCTGCGCATAACATGTCAATGACACTGAGCGTTTTCATACAGGCTAAGTATATAAATTGGCTGCACACCATGGTCTATTCCAGAGGTCGACAACCCAGCTGTTAAGAAGAGCCATTTTGTCCTTTCAACAAAAATCAAAAGACATTGCGAGCTACAATATTTTACATCCATTTTACCATCTTGGCTGTAAACATGTCTCAGTATGTGCTGATGTGCTAGTATAATCTAAAAATATGCTGTAAATGAAAATGCAGACTTACTTTGCTCTGAACTTCAGCTCAGGTATAACTGCTTTTCTTACATCTCTGGCAGGAAACTTTCCTTCAAAAGTAAACTACTTTCTTGTAAAATGACTATCAATGTTTCATTTTTATGAGGCTGAAGTCGCTTCTCAATCACCAGATTCCTGCCTGAGATGCCAGCAATTGGGGAACCATTTAAAGTGCAACAGGAGAATTGAGTAAGAAGCCAATTTAAACTTCACAACTTTTTAGTGTTTCACAGTTTCACGTTACTGATTAACCATATCAGGCAACCAGCTGGTTCTGATTATAAAGTCTTTGTGATTATAGTGATTATAAATGCAAATGTCTATTTGTCTCTAAATTATCGATGTTCAGTTTAAATCTTTTTCTTTGCTGTTTCCTTAGCTAATTGCTAATTGAGATTGTTGTCTGTGTTGCTATGGTCAGCAGTCTGCACATCTACAGCACATTCTCCATCAATCTGAAGAACTTTTTCCATGATGCAAAGAGTTCTTTGAGTATTCATGGTACTATACAGAGACATTTATTTTACTAAAGAACCCTTGAAGAACCGTCTTTTTAGTGTGTTCTGTTTATCTGAAGGGACAGTTTTGGCGTTCTTGCAGGTGGTTGTTAGGAGTCCTATTTTCTCTATAGATAAAACTTCTAGATATAGATAAAGCTTCTTTAGTAAAGGCAATCGTTGTATTTAGAACCATGAGCTCCATATAGGACCATTTATGCTGAAATTTATCTTTGCATGTTGAAAATGTTTTATGGATAGATTTTGATTGAAGAACTCAAATCATGCAAAGGATTATTTAAGTGGGCATGGTTCTATATAGAAGCATTTTCTTTACTAAAGAACCTTGAAGAACCATTTAAAAAAAAATGTACTGTTGTTGACAGATGAGGATCAAAACTATGAAACACACTTTACTTACAGCTGTATAAAAGCACTTTTCTGACATGGCATAACCAGGTCTACCTAGTCAGCTGTGAGACTTGAACCCACAACCGCCAGTTGATGGCTAATGTCTCCTACCATTAGGCTACCTGCCACCCAAAACACACAACACATACTGATACTCATTCAGTCTGAAAAATGTTCTACTGATACATCACTCATTTTCACAGTGGAGAAGTAGCCGCAATGTAGCTGTCAGCTGAGCCTGGGTCTTGTATTGACGTCACCAGTCATCATGGCCAAGTTGTGTGCAACATGGTGCTTGGGGAAAAAATGGTGCCTCTCCAAATAAGGCGATACGGTGCTGGACAGCACCAAATATAGCAGCACTCAGAGAGAGCAAGCCAGACTGTGGAAGATACTGAATGAGAGAGAGACAGAGAACGTCCTGCTTTCCCTGACCATCTGACGTGTCCAGAGCTGGAAAGCAATCTCAGGAGAAATTTCTGACTTCCGCTCAGGCCGAGGAGAGGCAAGGGAAGGCAAGCAGCCAGCAGAAACAGGACCAGGTGCGGAGGGCAGGATTTTAATGACTCCCCACGAGAGGACGGGGCGAGAGAGGGCCAACCACATCCAGCTCAGTCGTACCGTCACCTCAGAGAACCTCTGTGCCTGGAAAAGGAACTGACTCTTTTTCTCTGCTTGTGTCTCTCATTCCAAAATAATCTGCCTCATTTAAAACATAGGAAGCAGAAAACTGGACAACACATTAGAATTCAAAGTTTAAAGGAATCAAACTTATAAAACCCCAGTTACCCCAAATGTAAACAATCAGTCAAGACTTGTTTCATGTCTGAAGTTAGTCGCCTTTTTAGTTTTACTTTGGAGCTGCGGGGCTAATAGAGGTTACAGCTGGAAATTTGTCGATACTTTGGTCCATGTTTATAGATCAGTGTCAGAAAGCATATCATCATATTTGACACAGGAGCCTAAACTTGGTGAAGGTCCAAAAAGATAAAATAGAATACAAATAAAGGTTAGTTTGAAATTGAGATATATCTATCTATATTAATCTCAATATATATATATATATATATATATATATATATATATATATATATATATATAATTGAATGAGTTATATATTGTATAAGATAAATGTTTGCGTGAGTGGGTGGGATCAAGTTTCTGGTGGCTCAAATCAACAAGGGACACAATACATTTTCTGCTAAATGTACTGCATAATTTACATTTTTTGGTTGAGTGTATTATATGGGGAAACCCCATCGCTGCTGTCACAACAAAACCTTTACAAACTTTACAGGAGAAGGAAAAAACATACATTACTTTCAATGTAAGTTAATGGAACCAGAATTTTTTCCAAGTCAATTTTGGCCATTTATTTTGGTCCATCTTTAGTGAAATTTACACACAATATAAAGGCCAACATGCATTTTACAATTGACAAATTATGTCAAAAAGGCTTTTGACCAAGGTTTTGTTCCAACAGCAATATATATATACAGTATATATATATATATATATATATATATATATATATATATATATATTCATCACAACCTGAATTCAGCAAATCAACAGTAATTGTGCATTAAAATGTGAATCTCTATAGAGAATCTGTTGACTTCATTTCTCTTAGAAAATCTACAAAGCATGCAATTTTAACAGAGGTACCCACATATAAATATAATGAAGCTATATAACCTCCACTAAACAACCTATGCACAAAATTTAATAGCATTTTCTCAGGAAAACTGTTTTGTTTTGAATTCTATTTTAGCTGATTCGTAGCTGATTTGCTGTGTTGTTTGCTGTTAGTAATGTTGCTACAAATAAATTTTATGAAGTTTGATGAAGAATGTGCTGTAGATGATTCTATTTAAAACCTTTTTGAAAAGGGTTCTATATCGCAACAAAAAGGGTTCTTCTATTGTTGTGATGTCAAGCCTTTTTGCTGCTATTTAAAAAGGTTCTATGTAGAACCATTTGCAGATTCAGATTCCTTTATTGATCCCAGGGGGAAATTGCAGTTGTTACAGTTGCAGCCATTTATATAAAAGAATAAACATTTTAATAACATACATCGGAACAATATAGAGAAATTTGCAGTATGTACACAAGATTTAAATACTTATGAATACAGTAAAGTGGCGGTGATTGTGATAATAAATATGAAACATCAGGTATAAGCAGTTCAACTATTTAAATTATTTAAATTAAGTTAGTGTTCCTCTGAGTTTTCTGTACTAAAGAACCATCTTTTTTAAGTGTGAAAAGGACCGTGGCCCAAACTAGGCGGTTACAGATGAGCATGATGTGTGGTTGGAGTGGGTGGGTATGAGCAAGAATGGCACTAGTTCTCGTGGACTCAAGTGGACGTGATATACGGCTGAAGCCTATACACACCTCTGATGGGCAGTGACCAAAACTGGAGAGAAAACCATGTAAAACAAGAGAAAGAAACCGAAAACAGTGAGAACATCTTGCGTTCCCAGACCATATGACAGGTCTGGAGCTGGACAAAAGAAGCAAACTTCAGATGCCAGTCATGCCTTCTGATCAACGATATTTGGACTAAAGTGTGAACTATATCTAAATCACAATGGAGGTGGTCTAGTTTAATGTGACTGAAGAAAAAATGGACAAACTATGGACTATTCCACTCAAACTGAGGTCTCACAATAAAAAACCACAGCTAAGCATTCAGATCTTAGATATTAAGCTAAATATTTTGGCCCTGGCATCAAAGAAGACCTGGAGCACACAGCGCATATGAAAGAATGCTCTTTTATTTTGAATAGGCAGCGAGAAATGCCCAGTCCAGCATTAACTCAGCGAGAGGTAATGCAGGAGGACATGGCATCAATGGAGGGTTGGACACTTCAACACACTGTAAACCCACCCTCCTCAATCACAGTCACTCCAAACAATACACCTACACCAATAACTTCAACAACGTAAGTGTGGCACCTCCCGAGAGCCACTTAGCGTGGCTACACTCCTAATTCCTTACGGCAGCGTGGTCCATGGCGGACTCCAGAAACGATACAAAACCATCATTTATATGGGTCCTTCTACTGACAGGTGTCTGTCCCAAACCCTAACACCTAAATATGTATAATAATTTGGGTGTTTTTTTTAAAATTTAAGATCTTTTTTTATATTTTAAAATGTAATTGAAATATTTAGATACATCATGAATCGAATTTTTAAATAATAAAAAACACTTTATTCAAAAAATGCTGCCCCATGTTTTCATGTCACTACCAAAACACGAAGAGTTTTAGTCCATAGACGGACTCTTATTTTAGCCACACCCCTGCACTTTAGAGCAGGACGTGAGGCTGCATCCCTGTCCCTCATGGCCACATGGTGAGCAGTTAGATTCCATTGTTTTGCAAACGTAAATGTGTCCCAAAGTCAAAAAATCGTTGTGGAACATCGAGAATTGTCACTACCGAAAACTTTAAAACACACATTTTCTACCATTAAGTAAACTGTAAACTGATTTATGAAGTATTACATATTAAAATATATATTTTTATGATTTTTGCTGTGTACAACTGTTCAAAGCTGTGTTTGCTAGTCATGTACTGGCTGGCATCTTTTAATTCTGCTCATAATCTGCTAAAAATGTCACTACTGAAGCTGTTTTGTCTCTATGGTAGAGTCAAAACAGGATATTTAATTTTTTTTATATGAAATATATAATTGAGGTATAGGGTCGCTCAAAGGTAAAGGATTTCGGTCCAAGACAGTCTGAAACGGGTTTTCAACTCTGACTTTAACCCAGTTCCACAGAATAATCCACACCAGACTGAAACTTAAACAGAAAGAAAACAGAAAGACTCAGCATAAAACAGTGTAGTAACACAGCAGTAAACTCTGTTCAGTACAACATCACCCACAGCCCAACAGACATTGACCTTATCTATTAGAAAAGACATGTAAAACATACAGTCTAATATTTTTTCCCATTCAGCACAAACTGTATTATTAAGGCCACGACTTGAGTTTGGTAGTCCATTATATGTCAGATAAGGAATAAGTATTTCCAATCGGGCCAACGTCTTTATAAAAAGAGTGTATTTTATATAGAGACATAAATAAGCCATCCAGCACACAGTGGATCAGAAGAGACAGCCAGGTCTATAGGGCTGTAACCTCATATCTGTCCCCTATACACACAGTACAGTAAATCAAGGCCTCAGAGTCCATTTCCAGCCTCCATTTCCTTCGCATGCGCTATTTGCCCCCCTCATCAGGCAGGTCAGAGGGTAATACACTCCCTGTGTCAAGGATTCTTCTCTGAATGAGTCCACAGGGCAGCACTTAGGGTTTTTTCCAGCTCTCTGTGAGTGTGTGTACAGTCGAATGCAAAACTTTGAACACACCTGTTCAAATAATGTGAAAATAACACATGCTCTGATATACACTGACCATAACATTATGACCACCTCCTTGTTTCTACACTCATTGTCCACTTTATCAGCTCCACTTACTGTATAGCTGGACTTTGTAGTTCTACAGTTACAGACTGTAGTCCATCTGTTTCTCTGATACTTTGTTACCCCGTTCTTCAGTGGTCAGGACCCCATGGATCCTCACAGAGCAGGTACTATTTGGGTGGTGGGTCATTCTCAGCAGTGCAGTAACACTGACGTGGTGGTGGTGTGTTAGCGTGTGTTGCGCTGGTATGAGTGGATCAGACGCAGCAAAAATGAAAAATGTGCCGTACCTTTTGCACGGGCCACATTTTATGTTTCATTTCTTAAAATCACCAAGTAAACGGTAATATGCATTCAAACGTGTAGAAGTGTGTTCTCTGTAGAAGATGTGTTCACTTATTTTCATTCAGAAAATCAAGACGGCACATCATTTGGCCAGCGGTGCCAATACTTTTGCACAGGACTGTACACAGGCAACGTCAAGCGTTTAAAATCATGACAAACGTCCATTCAGTTAGCTGTTATGACCAGTAAGGAATATTCATACATATAAGCTATTTATATACATAAAAAGTCAGCTATTGATCTTCTGAGTGTTTTGCTATTAGTTAAACATAAAAATAAGTGAATTGGCACCAAAAGAAGGTGATTGGAGGAACGCGGCAGAGCCGTGCAGTAGCCGCCTCTGCTGTAACACTGTTAGCCAGACTGTCTGGCTTCGTTACATCCCCCAAACACTCGTGTGCTAAATCAACCAGACGAGGCTTTCAGGTCATGCATGTAATTAAGCGCAAAATAAATTTAAAGGCTGCGGCAACATCAAAAAAAAAAAACTTAATTAATGACGTGCATTAGGAGGGACAGATATAATGTTGGCAAAAATAATATGACTCAACATATTAAGCAGCGCAGGCTTGGATTTCGCTTTCTGCCCATCGGTGCATTAAGTATACAGTGTTCCACTGATGTGCTCTGACCAGCACTGTCTAAACGGTACCAACACAACTGCATGACCCACTTTACAGAGGTCTTCCGGACCGTCATGCGCCGAATCTTCACTCTCGGACAAGGTAGGGGAGGGCGACATGATGATAATCTGTAATGGTAATCTTTAATGAGAATATTATTGGTTTTGGCAGCAAAGGTTGGGCCTTATAACAGCAATTAAAGACAAGGTGAATAAAAAAAGTCATTAAAAATGAACCATATTAAAATCAGGATGCTGTAATTTTAAAAATGAAAGTGTCAAACTTCTATTTCACATCTGAACAGCCAAATAAACACACGTCATGTGTATAATTAGCTCAATGCAAATTTCTAGGTTGGGGCACATAAAAATAAATAAATAAATAAAATGAAATTAATTAATGACACTTGTTTATATTGTTAAAACCAGGAAAAACCTCAAATGGGTGTCGCTTCAGCATCAGTTAGCTGAAAGCAAGCCTGCTCTGTGGGGTGTGGCATGTTTGGCCTGCTAGTTAAGCTTTTGTTAGCTTAGCCAAATACCACAGGTTTGATTTTAGCCACACTTTTAAAATCACTCAACTTTTACTCTTTACTCCTACACGTTCATCATCCACACACGTTTCAGCAGAGCAACAGTTCGTCAGAAGCTATTCTGTGGTATTTGAGGCTGTAGGGATTTGACTATGCTAACGATAGCTTAGTTAGCATAGCCAAACATGCCACACTTCAGAGCAGGGGAACGGCTGCAGCTAACTAAGCTACCGTTAGCTTAGCCAAATCGCTACAATCGCAAATACCATAGGTTTGATTTCAGTCCCACTTTTAAAGTCACTCAACTTTGACTCTCTCAGAGTTTTTTGGGAATCACCTGTGTTTGTTTTCGCAGGGCGAGTTAGTCAGAATGAAAACTGTACTGCGGCGTGCGGTGCTGTTCGAGTCTGTAGCCTGGCCGCTAAGCTGACATTAAGCTGATCAGCTCCAAATAGAGATTTCTCCTTTGCCCAATTTCACTGCCTCAGATTTGAATTATCTCCCAAACGTGTGCTTTATAACCACAATCCAACATGTTCTGTGGTGAGTAGAGCTGTTATTGTGCTAGCTGAGCTAATGATAACAGCTCAGCTGTCTTGGTTAGCAGCACTGTTTCATATTTAGCTTTTCTTAGGCGGACAGTTTTACTGAAAGATGGCTTGGAGGTCATGCGTCATGGAAATGGTTCTCTGTAGCACCAAAATGGCTCGATATACCACCGACAGAACCCCTTTTGGTACTATAGAATTTAATACCCTTTTCAAAGGGAGCAGTCCTGGGCTGGATGTTAGGGAACCAGCCTCGTGACCGGAAGGTCTCCGGTTTGATCCCCAAAGCCGACAGCACATGAGGTGTCCTTGAGCAAGACACCTAACCCCTAATTGCTCCCCGGGCGCTGCGGATTGGGCTGCCCACCACTCCGGGCAAGTGTGCTCACTGCCCCCTAGTGTGTGTGTGTTCACTAGTGTGTATGTGGTGTTTCACTTCACGGATGGGTTAAATGCAGAGGTGAAATTTCCCTGTTGTGGGACTAATAAGGGTCACTTAATCTTAAAAAAGGTTCTATATAGAACCATATACACACATTCTGACATCAGTCTGAAGAACATTTAATAAAACACATTTAATTATATAAAAACTTGTAGTTAAGGCTGCTGTAATATCCCAGGTTGTGTTATCTTGTCATGGCAAGTTGTATTTATTTTTGGCTTTATGATTTGTTTTTATTCACTCTACCTGTGACTGGACCCCAATTCTCCCGTGCAAAGAAACATAGGCATAAGGTGGTCCTATACAGAGCTTCTAAATAGAACCGTGTATGTACTAAAGAGCCCTTGATCTTTATTTATAGAGAAAATGCGACTACTAACAACCACCTGCAAGGCCTGTTAGACCACCAAAACTGTCCCATCAGATAAACAGCACACGCTTAAATAAGACAGTTCTTCAAGGGTTCCTTAGTGAAGAAAGTGGTTCTAACTATACCCATGAACACGTAAAGAACCCTTATTAGAGTTCTTTGCATGATGAGATGTTTCTTCAGGAGATGGAGAATGTGCTGTAGATGGTTCTATATAGGACCTTTTTGAAAAGGGCTCTGTAAAGCACCATAAAGGGTTCTGCTATCTTTACAAGCTTGTATGGTAACAACAGCAGAACCCTTTTCAAAAGACTCTATATAATCTCCATTAATCAGAAGAAACATTTTCACCATGCAAAGACACATTTAAGCATGCAAATGGTTCTTTGAATGTTTATAGTTCTATATAGAACCATTGTCTTTATTAAAGAACCGTGTGTGCTGTTTATCTGATGGGACAGTTTTGGTGGTCTAACAGGCCTTGCAGGTGGTTGTTAGTAGTCCTATTTTCTCTATAAATAAAATGTCAAAATGTGATACAGAACTAATAGATCAAAGCTTCTGCTTTCTCCCACCTCATTTGACCCCTTTTCGCATTCACAGTGCATTAACTGAAGCTGGGCTGTGGTGTCAGGAGCCTCCGCTCTTCTCCAAAATGAATATCCGATAATAGCAGTGGGGGGTGCAGGAGAGGCCGAGGCGTTTGTCTTGATGAGCCGCGGGGAGAAGTGGCAGTTATGAAGACCTACGGCCTTTAATACAAGGTGAGCTTTTATTGGTGAAGACGGGAGCACAAAGAGGACGAGGCCCCTCAGGCCTTTTCCAAGGTTGGCCAAGCTGAGAGGACAATCAGCCCTGCCTGTTCACATCGACTCACCCGGTCAGAAAGGTCAGTATCCCATTATAAGACAAAGATGTTTTTATCTGGGTGTAAATATGCATTTTAATTGAACAATTTGGTGAAAAAAGTCAAACCGCCAGGACACGTTTAAGGTCTGAGGTTTGCTTCCTTAGTTTTGCACTGGAGCTATGAAGCTAAATAAAGCTAATAGGGTTCTATTTAACACCAAAAAAAGGGTTCTTTGGCTTGTAACAATAGTGGAACCCAATAGTGGAAGTGTTTTGATGCCATATAGAACCCTTTTCAAAAAGGTTCAATATAGAACCATCTACAGCACACTCCATCAATCTTCATCAGTCTGAAGAACACTTTCATGAAACAAAGAACCCTTAAATCATGCTAAGGGTTCTTTGAGTGTTTGTGGTTCTTCATGAAATGGATAGTTATGGTTTTAAAGTCTGACTGGCGTTGTAATATCCACACTATACACACACCTATGACCACCTCAGAGGGACTTGAATTTCATATCACTGCACCACGGCACAAATAAAAATGCTGTTAGTGGAATAATCTTTGGCTGTCATGCTGCACACATGGACCACTGAGTGTACTGATGGAGTAAGAACCCATTTTTGTTTAAACTGAGGGGCTGAGAACTGGTTCTTTACTAGAACTAGGCTGGTCAGTTAGCTAACAGCCTAAAGGATGAGTAACAGCCTAAGCAACTCCATCATTAATATCAGGCTTGAATTCTAGTACTTACAGTATGATTTACCATAAAACAGCAGCATAAATGTCTACAACATGTCACTTGAATGGATTTCGCGATTCAAATATATGTGTTTTAGGCGGAAGTCGTGTCAAACCCAAAATTGAATCCCAAATGGCTCTGTCTAAACCTTCATAGCTAGAACACTAGGGAGTCTAGTGTTCTAGCTATGAAAGTTTAGACATTCTAGCCTCTGCAGCTAAATGGTGTTTCATTTGTTGAGTATGGATGTGTCCAAGTCCCAAATGACTGTTTCTTAGCTGTATAATGTTCGGTTGGGGAGCAGGAACCAGTACTTAAATTCCTACGTAGTGCACTATGTAGGGAGCAGGGAGACATTTGAGATTCATCCCCAGTACAAGAAGAGGGTGTCACTGGATTGGTGCTAAATAAGATTTGTGGTGGTAATTTAGTGATCAAAAAGTACTTATGAAGCAAATGTTTTGCATTAAACAGTGATGTGTAATCGTATGTTCATTATTATACGATAAAAAGTTGAAAAAATTCATGAAATGACCGCAGCAATGGGTGATCGAACATTGTCTTCATGCAATGGCCTGTGTTTGCTTGGTAACGATATCATACTCTAAGGGAATTACATTTCCTGGTGGAATACTTAAAATGAAAATTAAAATTATTATGAATAATAATCTATTTTTTTTCTGAAAGATTGTGTATTTGATCATTGGCCACCGTTTTATGGAAGAAATAAGCCACTTGAGGTTGAGCATTACTGTAATGGCATCACAAGGAACAGAACGCCTTCCCATGGTAAAACTGCAGCAATGTCCAGCCTCTCTTGGCTTATTGCATTAATATAGAACCATTTTACTGACCAAAAAACCCTTGAAAACACATCATTTTTAAACGTGTAGGACACTATTGGTTCTCTGTCTGAAATGTTGAGCTGCTGGTGAGCAATGAGAGGATCTTTCTTGATACTCTCACAATGAAAAAATCACTTTTATAACTGTTTACTTGCTAAAACATCCAAACATCCAGTTCACTGTTCTTTAGTAGATCATACCCATTAAACTATATTTAATCAAAAAGATTAAAGAAAAAAAACCATATGCTCTTAACAAAAAGGGTTCTGTATAGAACAACATCTCCATCAATCTGAAGAACGCTTTCGACTGGTGAGCTGTGTGGATTAGCCTTAAATGTGATTCCTTCTGTGCTACACACTAAAAAAGTTCTTCATGTGTATTTTAGCTAAAAAAAATGATGCTGTATAGAACCACAAACATTCAAAGAACCCAAGAAATTGATGGATGCGTGCTGTAGATGGTTGCTACATAGGACCTTTTTTGAAAAGGGCTCTGTATAGCACCAAAAAGGGTTCTTCAATTATTACAAGCTTGACATCTTATGCTATATAGAACCCTTTCCAAAAAGCACATTCTACATCAATTTAAACAACCATTTTATGATGTAAATAACCTTTTAGTCATGCATAGCATTCTGGGTTCTACAGATAAAAACATTTTCTTGACTAAAGAACCTTTGAAGAAGCGTTCAGAGACTGACAAGGATCAAAACTATGAAACATACTTTACTTACAGCTGTACAGAAACACTTCTCTGACATGGAACAAAACCCTGGACTAAAGAACCCTTGAAGAACCATCTCCCAAACAAGCGGTAATTGGACTTTGTTTCTACTTTGAAAACGAGTTAAAGGGATTTCTTGATTCTGATCTAAACTCTTTAGTGAAGACAAACTCTTTTTTTCAAACAGCCCAATCAATTATTATTATTATGACTGATCTACCAAAAAGTTATTCAGTATATTTCAACAGACTATAAACAAGCATATTAAAATGAACATTACTTTCATTTTTATATATATATTTAATGTATTTATTTATTTATAGACATGACTGGCAATTATTTCCTCATGTTCTACTCTGTGACCATCAATCTGGATTATTCAATTACTCTAAAGCTCTCTAGGCTTATTGCAGTTTTGCTGCTTGGCTGATTTTGCACATAGAAACCTTTCAGTGTTTAATATGAGGCAGACCGGAATGAACTGACCAGTACACGGCTGGATGGCTTTCTCTAAAACAGGAGTAACTAACTTAGAAGATTTTGAACATATAGGATTGGAATGCTTGCAGAAACACTGCATTAATTAACAGGAAAATAAATATTATTTTAACTCTGTGCCCAGCAGGAAGACACAGGCTCAACATGGGCAGTAAGAACATCATCTCGTCTTAATGCTGTCCTCCAAATCCACAGAGACTCTCAGCAACACTGCAGAACCAACAGACTGAGGACACTGCGAATTACTAAGGCTCTAGAGCAGCTTGATCAGATGAGTTTCCTGGAGTTCTACTCATTATGCAGATAAATGTATGCGCATATAAATAAGAAAGTTAAAAATAACAATAAATGACCACTCAGTACAAGCATGAGAGATATTTTTCCACACCTCCCAAGTTCAATCTTAGACGTTGACTGCATTTTGCCTTCTGGTTGCTGAACTGTATCCTCCTCTGCTGTCACTGCAGACTGGCAGGGTCGCCTACAGAGCAGCGCTAGTAGCTGTTAATGAAAAAATGTTCTTCTTTATTTGAGGGTCTTATTTCATAGTGGAAAATTTGAACCACTAACACTTGTAACTTGGTTCCAAAGGGCAAGAATACACCTGAAACCAAGGGGTAGGAGTGAAAATAAGGAATGGGATTGGGTCAAAGACTGTCCACTCTTCACCTTTATTCCAGCTTCCATTCTTTTCAGGAGACTCACTTTCAGTTCCTCAAAGAATCTGCAGACATGCCTCCAAAGCTCAGTCTTAGAAGTTGGCTGATCATTTTCTGAAGTAATCAAACACATTCAGCTGAGGTCTGGACTCTGGGGTGGTCAGCCCATCATTCAGCTTTTTTATTTGATGTGTCCGTCTCCTTTTCTCAGAGAGGTTCTTCTTGATCAGCTACACATCCTTTCAGACCCACAGCGCTGAGTGGTCTTCTCACAGTGGAAGGATGGACAGAAACACCTGTGGATGTTTTCAGATCTGAAGCAGCTTGATGTTCTCCTCTCTCTCAGAGATGAAAGCTTTAAGTGCTGTTTATCTGATGGGGGCAGTTCTGCTGTGTACCAGGTCTTCCAGGTGGTTGTTCCATTTGGAGTTCCATTTTCCCTGCAGCTGTTTTTTTCACTTTGATTTCTCCTTCCTTGTGCTAGTGGATTACTTTATAACTAATCTTCTTGGACAAATGTCCTGAAAAATGAACAACTTGTACGTAATTGCTGTTTTGACTGGAAATTAAATAAATTAAAGTGAGGCCTCTTTTGCAGAGCACTGTAATAAGATGCAATTCAGATTCAGATTCCTTTATTGATCTCAGGGGGAAATTGCAGAATATAGCAACCAGTACTACTATTACTGTGACTATTTGTATACATTAATTTCTTAATGACAGTTATGCCATAATTGGATGTGCTTTTCAGGAAAGTTGTAAAAACAGGTACATTTTACATTCATCAAGGTGTAAACAATGTAAATGTTCCCTCAAAGGTTCTACAGTGGTTTTAAGGTTCAATTGTGCACCTTAAATGAGTTTTTCCAGGTGAAAAGTTCGTATTTGTACCTTTTCATAACCGAATGTTTTAAAATGGAAAGCCTGGAGGCGAGGCGGGGTGTGTGGAGTGTAAAGCTTAGGAAATATCATTTCAGTGGTTTATGGTTCAGTTATGTTCCCTGACTAAAGGTAAGAGATGTAATCTTGAGGGTCCCACCCCAGTGATAAGAGGGGAACTGCCCCACTGACAGTTTAGTACCTTTATTTCTGAGAGTGTATTTCTTCTGCAGTGTTTAAGTGTATTGATTTAATTTATTCCAGAACACCTGGGGCTATCAGATACATTGTGATCACATTGCTTGTAACCTACAACCTAAAACTATGATATGCCTTCTGATATATATTATACAGTATATCTAAAAAAATCCAATGATTTTTTCTAAATTTCTGCAAAATGAAACCACTCAGACGTAAACAAACTCATTCAGAGTAGTTTGGTCTGAGCAACTTACTGGCTCAGAATTGTTCACTGTGGTGGTGATAGGAACCAGACGTCTGAACGCTCTGGAAGCTCCCTCACAGAAAGTTATGACATGAAACGGTTATGAATACACTGCCTGTTTTGAGAATGTTTTGACATTAAAACATTTTTGAGAGCTGGTCATGGTGGAGGGATACATGCAGGGCGTTCTAAGGTGAAATAGTCATTAACGTCATTAAACGTTACATATATATATGAACTCAGAGGACACATGCAGGTTCACTGGTGGTTTTAATAGTAAATGAAATGGCCATATTTGTGTTGCAGTCATGGTGACCCCTGGTTCCCCTCACCACCACTGTAAATAAATCTGAGGCTCTGCAATCAACCATTTCACAACAAGTCTCTCTGAATGACTCTACAGCATTTTGGTAGTGTTCTACATCAAGCGAATACCTCAGCTCATCAAAACCAGCACCGAAACCCTCTTTCGTGTATTGTAGGCCTCAATTTTGCATTTATATTAAAAATAATACAACAATAATTAACCAACAATGGATTGTGCAGCCCAAGCTGCAATTCACTATGTACTATTTTCATTAGGAGTCTAAAACCCAGAGTGTCAGATTACAGGCCTTCTCTCCACTGGAGGTGCCATGGGTTAAACACCAGCCTGCAGAGTCTGAGGCAGGAGCAGCCGGCTCAGAGCTGCTAGAGCCAGAGTAGCGCTGAGCTTGACTCCATACAGACTCCACAGCTCAATTACAGAACCTGTCTACCTCCACTGGCACACTAAACACTGCCCACTGCCAGCCAGGATTAAAGGGACAATCCATCCAAAAACATTTGGCTGAGAATATGAGAAAGCTAGCAGAGGTCAGCTAGAACGGCTACACGAGCCGACAGTAAACGCAGGCTTGAATTTAGTTAGCATACACTCACAAAAGGCACCAGTAACTCCTGTTAATTTTGGGGGGCTGACCAACCACCCACGGCTGTCCTGTCCATGCTCCACCCACAAATGCTTTCTGTCATAAATACGAGGTTGGACAAGCTTTAAAGAATGTCCCTTTAACCTTTATGCGGAGTTGTTTAGAGTCGGCTGGATAATGTCAGACTCAAAACCAAGAGGACTAAAACTTTTGCACGACTACACAGCAGCAGTATACAGCTGTGTATAGAACCATGAACACTCAAAGAACCGTTTGCATGCTTAAAGGGTTCTTGACATGGTAAAATGGTTCTTCAGATTAATGGAGAGAGAATATGTTGTATATGGATCTATATAGAACTTTTTTGCCAATGGTTCTATATAGCACCCAAAATGTTTTTCTGTTGTTACAATCTTGACATTACAACAATCGCAGAACCCTTTTTTTTGGTATAACCATTAGAACCATACAACCATTGCCTCTACTAAAGAGCCCTTGCTGAAACATCTTTAAGAGTGCAGATATGACTTGGAAGACTTGAAGAGCACTTTCATGATGCAAAGAACAACTAAAGCATTCAAATGCTTCTTTGAGTGTTGGCGGTTCTTTTTACTAAAGAACCCTTGAAGAACCCTTTGTTATAGGAGTGTAGAGGCAATGCATGCCAATGAGTACAGAAGGGCCAATTAATCTTTGGCAATATCAAAATTTCAAAAGCGATGCCACAGCCATCCGTGGCTGGAAATCTCTGCATGATTCCACAACAAAGCAAAGCAACAAAGTCATTCAGAGTGTTTTGGTAGGAAATGTGACGTTCTAGAAGAAGGACTTGCAAGAGGTAGTGTTAGGAACCATTAACCTTTAACCTCCGCATTTAACCCATCTGTGCAGTGAAACACCACACACACACACCAGGGGGCAGTGAGCACACTTGCCCGGGGCGGTGGGCAGCCCTATCCACAGTGCCTGGGGAGCAGTTGGGGGTTAGGTGTCTTGCACAAGGACACCTCAGCATGTACGGTCAGCTCTGGGGATCGAGCCAGGCGACCTTCCGGTCACAGGGCCAGTTCCCTAACCTCAGCCTACGACTGCCCAGTCTTACTAGTACGTTCCACACACTGCCCCAACATTTTTGAAACTTGCAGGGTTTGCATTTCAGAAAAATAAAATGTGATATAGTGGAGAAACTTTTAAATATTGCGAAACCCTTACAGCTCACACACACACTGCTGCTGTGTGTGTTCTTAGGCTTTAACTCACAAGGGAACTGCTTGTGAGGAAAAAACATGAATCACTGGAAAATTGACATGGACATGTGGCCTTGCTCCAAATGGAGAGAGAGGGATGCCAATGAATTCTGCTCATGTGAGTGGTCTGAAGCCCCCAGATGTGAAATAGTGTGTTAAATGTGTCACTCTTTGAAGTGCACGGCACTGACAGCCCTGCAGAAAGCGGTGGGAGTGACCGACAGCTGAGTTGGAGCATTAAAGTCTTACTTCTTATCGTGGCCAGAGGTGCTCTAAATATCATGTGCCAGAAAATGTGAAGTGTCATGCAATGACCAGACCACCTCGCTGGGGTAATGAGTGTTTGGGGTTGATCCCCCCAGCCCAAATAAACCTCAACACTCACACAATTTTTAACTGCTTGTGAGCTTCAGTGGAAATGCAGCTAGTATAGCACAGAACCTCCAACTCCGCTAACTGAAGGTTACAGAATGGAGGGCATGAAAATTCTGATTCAGAGCTGCTCCATATGGAGCTTGTTGTAACTGACTGAACCTTAATGTCACTTTGTGGTGATTCACTGCCACATATCAATCATGACAATTCCCAACGACAGTAATTTAGTCCAAGATTTGGTGTATGCTCAGAAAAACAGGCCCTAAATCTTTTGGCCAATCTCATACATATATAACTACTATAAATTATGAATTAACAGCTATGAATTATTCAGTAGCTACTGTCAATTATTCAATAACTATAATGAAATATTCACTAAGTGTTATGAATTACTCAGTAATTATTTCGGATTACTCAATATGTACGATGAACTATTCCGTATCTACTACAAATTATAAAGTAACCACTAGAAAATACCAATCTAACATAAATTATTTAGCAACCGCTGCAATTTATGCAATGGTTATTATTAATTACTCACTAACTACTATGAATTGCTTGGTTATAACTACAGATTATTCAGCATGTACTATGAATTAATCAGCATCTCCTATACGTTATTCAGTAACCACTATGAAAAATTAATCTAACATAAATTATCTAGCAACTACTAGATACTAGAGGTAGTTCAGTAGTATTGGTAAATATTATGAATTACTCAGTAATTACAATGACAGTATGACTATGACTTTTACAGTTTATTCTATATTAGACCCAGGAGATCTTTGTCGCTAGAGCAATTATGCTGTTCAGCTGCTGGATGCAGCTGCTCAGCCATGGAAACCCATTCCATGAAGCTCTCTACGCTGTTCTTGAGCTGATCTGAAGGCCACATGAAGTTTGGAGGTCTATAGTGATTGACTCTGCAGAAAGTTGGTGACCTCTGCTCACTATGCCCCTCAGCATCCGCTGGCCCTGCTCTGTCACTTCGTGGCTGAGTTGCTGTCGTTCTCAATCACTTCCACTTTGTTATAATCCCACTGACAGTTGGGGTCTGAGTTTAAACAATTGTTCACCAATCACCGACTGGCAATCACCAATTCATTATTCGTGTAATTTTGTATAACCTTCCCAAGGAATCAAACTGTCAGCGGACATGATTGATGTTCATCTATAAATGAGGGTGAAGTTAGTGTCCTATTCACCAGCTTCTTAGCCAAATGATCAGTTCCACCTTAAATACTTCAGCTTGTGCAGCACGAGTATGTAACTGCAGCACCATTTAAGGTAGAACGGAAATTTTCAAAACAAGCTGGCAAATAGGAGGCTAACTTTAGCATCAACATCTAAAGATCCTGGACGACCTGCACGTTTCACTCCGGTTTCTCAAACAGTTGGACAATATCAAGCAGCTTTGTTCAGCGTTACTGAAGAGAGGGCAGTTCCAACTTTATTAGCATCACAACCCCATCAACAACCTGTAATTCACAGCCATGCTTTGTGATTTTATCACTTATTTAAAGCCAGATCACAAGTTTCATATGAAAGTTTCATAGTGAGCTTACAAATTTTAATTTACTTGGTGGTGGTGTTGAGATCCAAAGTAGCTAGTGTAGGTAAAGTTATGATGACCCAGCTTATTGACACAGTAGTTCATTTCAACAGGTTGCTTCACCATAAACCAGCCAGTCAGAGCAGAGCTCATCAGATTATTCACGAGCCCCCCATAAAATGGAAAACAGCTAATTATTGGACCAAATTATAGGGCTGTAAAAGGCGTGTAAAACCACATCTGGGCCTTTTTCAGTCCGACCAAAGTCACAAACCTGTAGACATCAGAGAACTTAAAATGCTGGATACATGCGTTCTATGGCACCTTTAAATCTTCTGATATGAAATCACCTGATTGATCTTCAGGGAGAGGCGGCTGCTGTAACTCTCAGTGTGGTGGTGATGCTGTAAAAATATCTGGCAGTGTAAGAGCTGAGCTTGAATGCGGAGGACGTTGGTGTTTTACATGCACAGAGGTAGAAGATTTTAACTGTCATTTTGCGGTGGGGTGTGGATGGCCATCTTTATATTCCACAGGAATAATAAACACCCTGAGCTACAGCGTGAAGAATCAGAGAGAGAGAGAGAACAGAAGCCTCAACAACTAAATATAACGTTAGATTTTTCAGTATTTAGGCCCAATCCCATTTCACCCCTCGCCCCCTAGCACTTATCCTTTACCCATTCATTCTGCGCTTGCACGTCTAGGGGTCGGGTGTCCTGATTTTTGTTGAGAAAGAGGGGTAGGGAGAAGTGATAGGGCTACATGGCCCTCCAAACCAAGGGGCCCAGATGTTCAGGGGCACAGTCCAAATGGAGTGTTATGAGAAAAGAAAAAAAAAAAAACAAAAAAAGCCAGATGCCGGCACAAACAACCAAAGAAACACACTAATGTGAGAATTTTCTCTGCTAAAAAATGACAATAACCATCGAATTGTCTTAATTTCTTTTTCGTTTAATATATTTTGGTCCTGTTCTTCATAACAAGCATAAAAAATTGCTAGTAGTGTGCTGATGTCTCGTTAGCTAGCTTGATAAATTTCCAAGAGGGTGGAACGGAAAAATTCGAATGAGAACCTGGTGAATAGAAGAGTTCAGATCCATATCCCTGAAGAATTATGGGTGGATGATAATAAATAGGACGAGGGTCCTCCCTGTGTCTGCGTGGGTTTCCTCCAGGTTCTCCGCACCCCCCCCCCCCTAGTCCAAAGACATGCAGTCAGGCCAATTGGACACGCTACATTGCCCCTTTGTGTGTGTGAGTGATTGTGTATGTCTGTCTGCCCTGCAATGGACTCCAGCACCCCGCCCGCCGCGTCCCTGAGGGAGAAGCGGCTTAGAAAATGTGTGTGTGAGGAGCTGAACTTTACCCTTCTCTGCTGTCACTGCAGAGGGGCATGTTAATGAAGTAATGCCCTTTTTTTTGAGGGTCCCATTTCATGGGTGAAGATTTCAATGACTACCCCTTGTAACTCAGTTCCAAGGTCGAGGGCAAGGTGACACTCAAAAACAAGGGGTAAAAATAAGAAATGGAATTAGGTGTCCTACTATCCTGTCCTACAATCTTTCTGGATGTCCTCACCAACCTTAGAATCACTGGCTATGCCTGGAAGTGGTTCAAGTCCGATCTGGAGGATCGCTCTTATCAGGTAACAGGAGATGGTCCACATCCTCTCCATGCAGGCTCTCCGCTGGTGTCCCACAAGGCTCGGTGCTGGGTCCTCTTCTCTTTTCTCTTTACACTAGCTCTCTTGGTGATGTAATATCATCTCATGGCTTCTCTTATCACTGTTGTGCTGATGACACTCAACTAATGCTTTCTTTCTCACCCTCTGACACACAGGTTTCCAGTCGCGTCTTGGCGTGTCTGTCTGACATCTCTTCATGGATGGCAGCTCTCCACCTGAAGCTCAATCCTAGCAAGTCTGAGCTGCTGCTCATCCCTGCAACTACAAGTCCTCATCATGATCTTGCCATCTCATTCGAGAACTCTCTGACTGTTCCATCTATAGAGGCAAGAAGCCTTGGTGTGATTCTGGATGGCCAGTTTTCGATCTCGACTCACATCGTGAACCTGACTCGGTCATGCAGATTTCTCCTGTACATGTGGAGGATCCGACCCTTCCTCACCCGAGAGGCCACCCAGGTGCTACTGCAGTCTCTGGTCATCTCAAGGTTTGACTACTGCAACTCGCTCTGGGCTGGTCTTCCCATGCAGGCCATCAAGCCTCTGCAACTCATCCAGATTGCAGCAGCATGGCTCGTCTTCAATCTGCCCAAGTTCAGCCACGTCCTCCCACTGCTGCGCTCCCTTCACTGGCTTCCTGTAGCTGCACACATCAGATTTAAACCCTAATGCTGGCCTACAGAGCCAGAAATGGACCAGCCCCTACCGACTTGATGGCAATGGTGATATCTCAAACTGTACCACGAGCCCTTCGAGCCTTGAGTACAGCTTGGCTTGCCCCGCCATCCTTCAAGGTGCGTGGAAGACAAGCATCAAGAATGTTCTCTGTACTGGCTCCCAGGAGGTGGAACAAACTTCTACTGGCTGTCCGTACAGCAGAGTCTCTCATGGCCTTCAAATGAAGACTGAAGACCGTCTCTTTATACAGCACTTAAATCAGCACTGAATGAGGTACTGATTCTCATGTACTGCACTGGTCGCTGTTCCTTTTTCTCTGGATATCAACAGTGACGTTTTGTTTCTAGCAGTATCTGAGCTCAGGACCGGCTTTCTCTCTAACCTACTGGTAACTAGCCAAGACACTTTCTCTAGATAGACAAAGCACTTCTCGTAAGTCACTCTGGACAAGAGCGTCTGCTTAAAGCTGTAAATGTGTCCACTCTTCACCTTTATTACAGCTTCCATTCTTTTCAGGAGACTCACTTTCAGTATTTTGTCAGTGGGGCAGTTCCCCTCTTGTCACTGGGGTGGTCCCCTCAAGGGTCCAGCTCAGTACTTTTAGTCAGGGAACATAACTGAACCATAATCCACTGAAACTATATTTTCTAAGCTGTATGGACTCCACACCCCGTCTCGCCTCCAGGACTTTTATTTTACTGTCCTTCATTAAAACATTAGGATATGAAAAGATACAAACATGTTCACCTTAAAACCACTTCTGTGACTTTGAGGGAACATTTACATTGACTGAACCTTGATGAATGAAAATGGTTCCTTTATTTCTAACAGTGTTCCTCAGGCTAGTTGGTCATCTTGTATCTAGTCTCCTCAGAAATAAGTCCAGAGAAGTTAACAACTTGTACATAATGATGGTTTATGGACGTTGAAACTCTCTTATTTTTGCATAGGACTGCATTTTGACCACAGTTTGTTAATCAACAGCATATAAACCACACACACACGTGCACTCACTCACACACACACACACACACACACACACACGCACACAGAGCTGTCGGCATAATTAGCTTATGCAAACTTGTTAGTCAGGTGTTTCTATTTCTGCTCTCTCTCTCTCTCCATTTACTCTGAGCATATGAGCGAGTGAGCGGGTGAGCGGGCGGCACCTCGCGTGACTCAAACCTGCCACAACACACTAATAAGGGCACCAGGAATAGCACCGCATTCATGCTTTCACAGTGATGATGATTTTTTTAACTGATGAAGGTTTCAGGCCTGAGCACACTGGTGAATGACGGGAACAGCAGCCGAGAGAGAAACACAAACATTAATAATCATCTCCAAATAAACCAGAGCTGTTCAGCGCAGGAGGGGAACGCTTCTGTCACATGAGACGCTCTGGTACGTGTGAGGCGTCAGTGTGATGGCTGTGGATGTCTCTGTGGTAATCTGGGAGGAGGTGGGGGGATGGGGGGATAATTTGAGTGGGGGGGTGTAATGTGGTGAGAGAGAGGCAGCAGTAATGAAGCTCCACTGCACAGAACAGAGCAGAGAGACCGTAATATAGAACACAGCAAGAGAGGCACGCAGTCCATTACAGAGAGAGAGGGTGGGGAAGAGGTAGAGAAAGAGAGAAAGCTAGAAAGAAAAAAGAGAGACAGAAAGCGAGAGAATCCTGCCTGAGAAAGCTTGTGCAGAATTATGTGGGGAGGCTGAGAGGGTTTTGCTGCTTGATGACTCTTCCAGGAGAGGAGAGGAGAGGAGAAGAGAGGAGAGGAGAGAGGAAGGGAGAAATTAATAGAGGGATCATTAAGGAAAGGAGAAGAGAGCAGAAGTGTTGAGTATAGAGCAGAAGAAATAGTATAGTATAGAGAAGGGGAAAGGAGAGGAGAGGAGCATAGAGAAGGGAAAATGAGAGGAGAGGACTATAGAGAAGGGGAAAGGAGAGGAGTATAGAGAAGAGAAAGGAGAGGAGTATAGAGAAGGTAAAGGAGAGGAGTATAGAGAAGGTAAAGGAGAGGAGTATAGAGAAGGTAAAGGAGAGGAGTATAGAGAAGGTAAAGGAGAGGAGTATAGAGAAGATAAAGGAGAGGAGTATAGAGAATGGGAAAGGAGAGGAGTATAGAGAAGGTAAAGGAGAGGAGTATAGAGAAGGGGAAAGGAGAGGAGTATAGAGAAGGTAAAGGAGAGGAGTATAGAGAAGGGGAAAGGAGAGGAGTATAGAGAAGGGGAAAGGAGAGGAGAGGAGCACAGAGAAGGGGAAAGGAGAGGAGAGGACTATAGAGAAGGTAAAGGAGAGGAGCATAGAGAAGGGGAAAGGAGAGGAGAGGAGCACAGAGAAGGGAAAAGGAGAGGAGAGGACTATAGAGAAGGTAAAGAAGAGGAGTATAGAGAAGAGAAAGGAGAGGAGTATAGAGAAGGGGAAAGGAGAGGAGAGGAGCACAGAGAAGGGGAAAGGAGAGGAGAAGACTATAGAGAAGGTAAAGGAGAGGAGTATAGAGAAGGGAAAGGAGAGGAGAGGAGCAAAGAGAAGGGGAGAGGAGAGGAGCAAAGAGAAGGGGAGAGGAGAGGAGCAAAGAGAAGGGGAGAGGAGAGGAGTATAGAGAAGGGGAAATGAGAGGAGAGGACTATAGAGAAGGTAAAGGAGAGGAGTATAGAGAAGGGGAAAGGAGAGGAGAGGAGTATAGAGAAGGGAAAGAAAGGAAAGGAGTAGATAGAAAAGGAGAGGAGGCATGAGGAGTAGAGGGGGGAGGAGAAAATAGGAGAAGTGTGGAACAGAGAGGAGAGGAAAGGAAGTGAAAAGAGGAGAAGAGAGGACAGAAGAGAGGAGAGGAACTGATAAGTGATGAGTGGATAACTGAAGAATCGAGAAGATAGGAAAAGGGAGGAGGAGGAGGAGGAGGAGAAGTGAGGACAGGATTGTTGAGGAGAAGAAAAGAAAAGGGAGACGTGAGGTGAGGACAAATGAGAAGCGATAGGAGAGGAGGAGAACTGAGCATAGGAGATAAAATGTGATGAAAGGACAGGAGAGGAGAGCAGAAGTGAGGAGAGTAGAAGAGACTAGAAGAGGTGAGAGGATGGTAGAGGAGAAGTGAGGGGACAAAACGTGTGGAGAAGTGAGGAGAAAAGAGCAGATGAGAGGAGAGTAGAGTAGAGGAGATGTGAGGACAGAAGAGGAGAGAAGTAAATGGAGGAGATGAGAACTGAAGAGAAGAGAAGAAGTGAGAGGAAGAGAGTAGAGGAGAATTGAGTCAAAAAGGGAGGGGAGGAAAGGAAAGGGGTGGAGAGGAGAAGAGAGATGACGTGAGGAGATAAGAGAGGAAAGGAGAAGTGAGGAGAGGAGAACAGAGGAGAGGCTGGAAGTGAGTGGGTTCACTTTCATTTAGCTCTGAAGGAAATCAGAGGGTGTTTATAGAGTCATGAAAAAACATGATTTCACGTTGGCGTCTGAGGCTCTTCAGCGAAGCCTAATTTTCGCAGAACATTAACACGATCTGAAGCTTCGCTGTGTAGCAGTGATTTGGCTGCTCATAGAAGTTCATTTCCACGCCTGAAACAACATAAAATCTCTAACACAGCACAAACATCTCCACAAACAAACATTACAGAAGCAGCTTTCAGAACCACAGAGTAAAAACAATCAGCGTTCTGTCACAAAGGCTCTGCTGTAGCATTCAAAGACTTGAGCAGCTGAGGAAACCAGACCGATCAGAAAATAACACTGATCACTGCGACAGACGATACGACCCATCAGCATCTCAGATCAAAGAACTTCTGCTGACGGTTCGCCAAGAAACAGTGATAAGCGCCGTCCATTTCATCTCTTATCAAAGCTTTAAACAGGCCTGAGAAACTTCCTCGTCTGATTCGTTTCCAAACGTCTTCTCATTTTGTTAATTGGACTTTTATTCAGAGAGATAACAGTTACAATATCCTTTGAGACGGCCTGTCAATCATCAGAGGGGCTTCATTTAAAACCACACAAATGAAAAAGATAAAAGTGGCACAGCAAAAAAGATCAGTATTACGTTTTTGCTAAACCGCTATTTTGTATTGTATTGGCCGCTTTATTAGAAACACCTACCAGGGACTTCCACTCACTGGCCACTTTATTAGAAACACCTACCTTGTACCTCCACACACTGGCCACTTTATTGGAAACATCTACCTTAAACGTCCACTTACTGGCCACTTTTTTTAGAAACACCCACCTTGTACTTCCACTTACTGGTCACTTTACTGGAAACACCAAACTTGAACTTAAACTCACTGGCCACTTTATTAGAAACACCAACCTTGTACTTCCTTTCACTGGCCAGAGAATGGCCAAAGCAAACTATGCATCAACAAATGTGAGAGGTTTTTCATAAAACTGGCCGATGAGCAGACATTATATATGTGATGCTTTTTCACCGTGGCAGTTTTAAACCTGCCCACGCTGCTGTAAAAAGACATCTGGTTAAAATGTGGGGATCAAACTCACTTCACAGATCCACACTGTTACTTAATTAGACGTTGACGAGTGGTCACTACTCCTCAAAATTCCACAAACTGAGCCCATCAGAATGACTATGTGGCTTTTGACTCAGCTGGATAAACTCTGGAAAAACTATTTCTCTTATAATGGTGAGCGCTGGGGGTCAATAATCGGAGAAGTCCTCCTAGACTTAATCAGCTGCTGATAAATGCTAAAATTGAATGTTGGTCACTCCAGTTGACTTTTGTGTGACCAGACATTTTATCTCTGAACAAAACACAAGTCGCGCTCATTAGCATTCAAACAGTCCAGTCAATTAAAACATTGCTGTCAAAGCGCACCAAACTTTCACCTCTCAAATACTGAAGCCAAATTGACCGAGATGAACTTTCCCCATCAAAGGTCAATCCAATGGCGCATCTCGCCGTCCATCTCTGTAAGCTGCGAACATTTGAAATGTCAGGCAATTAGAGCACGAGTCAGCGGGAATCCTAAACAGCCCATCTGAGCTGAGAATTCTGGGAAGAACACCTGAGCAGTCAGAGCTCGTCTCCTCCCTAGAAAGAGATAAGCTTCAAAACTGTAAAATAAGCACATTGGATCCTGCTGCTGTTCCTCTTACTCTATTTCAATACTCAAGTTTCTCGTGATTTATGCAAATGCTTCTGCAAAGCTTGGGGATTTGTGTGCTAAAGGCAGCAGCCTGAAACTCCTGATTTCTGATCGTCTAAACCTGCTGACATTCAACCTTGTCACCAGGCCCAGATGCTGCAGTTTGGTCTGTCGTAGCACATTGTCAGGCCCGTCATGCTGCATATAGCTGGCACTGAAGATACGGTTCACTGGGGCCTGTGATGCCAGCCTTTGGCAGCATTTCTGAACCGAAAACTGAACCGGAGGGCTTGAAAGCTTTTATGATGAGAGCAGATACTTCAATATCAATTTCTACTTATTGAAGCAGTCTTTATATCTCAGACGTTCCTTTTTCTGAGTTTTGTTAACCCACCCCCTGCCAAAAGTTGTAGATATTCCCAGAATGGATGTGCCATCCATTTCTTTGGCCTCTCAATCCATTCAATGTACTATAACGTTGAGTATGGGCTGATATCAAGTCAATAGAAGCACTTTAACATTCAATATTGGCTGCTGACCTGATCCGAGTACTTTAACATTATCAGGTATCAACCCTTTAAGAGAACCGTACTGTTGAGCATTGGCCGATATGGATGTGATCTGAGTTCTAGTGTGGAGTATTGAGAGACACCTGTCTGATTCATTCACTATAATGTTGGGTGTTGGCCAATACCAATCAACTCCAAGTCCGTCAACATTCAGTAGGAATCAATGCCTATTTGAGTAATAATAATTTTATGTTCAGTATTAGCTGATATCGATCTGATTGATACTGTTCAGTATCAAAAGATGCTGATCCAGTAATACATCATTAAAGCAACATTATGTAACAATTTCACCTTAAATAGCAGCTTCAAAACAGTTTTAGTGGTACACTGACTTGTAAAAGGGAGAATAGAGTTGGGATAAGAATGCCTGCTATAGTACTATGTAACTTTAGAGGAGTGGCACAATGATGAGACATTTTACGAGAAATTGTTCCACTTTTGAGGATAAGTTTCCTGGTGGAGATGTGAGAAAAGCAGCTTTAGCTCAGCAAAAGCTTAAAACAGAGCAAAGTAAGCCTGTGTTTTTGTTTATATTATATTTTTAGCCTATACTAGAATATCAGCACATTCTGAGACATATTTACAGACCAGATGGAAAAATGGACATGAGGTGTTGTGGCTCTCAAGGTGGTTTGATTTTTGTTGAAAGGATAAAATGGCTTTTATTAATATTTGGGTCGTTGACCCCTGTACAGAATTTGACATTATAGACCGATACTTTTGGTATACTTGTTAAATGACCATTTTTACACCATTTGCATTAGATTATGTTCAAATCTGATTGATCTTGTTGGTGATTTGGCCACCAGTTCTAAATATATTCTTCAGTGAAATCTTTTCATTTTTGATGTGTGTGTAGTAGTGTACATTACGAACTTCTGATCTTTTGGTTTTTTGCGTACTATTTTTGTGAAATACCCATTTTACAATCCGCTCCTCTAAAACAGCATTGATGCTCTCTTTGCAACTATAAACAAGCCTCCATTAATAATTCCAGAGCTGGAGGTTTGACACTGTGCCTTTCAGTCAAAGAGCGGTGAAAACAGTATTTTGATGTGCCCATCAACAAATGACAAACAGAACAGCGGGGCTACATGTTAAAGCAAATGAGGCCTACAGTGGAGCTCACTTTGGAGCTAATAAATCCAGCCCCAATACCAGATTAATGGCACCCGAACCCCTGGTGATGAGTACTTAATGTCCCATGCCCCAACAAATTACAAACACGCTGGGAACAACACTAAAGCTCCGACACTCTGACCATGTTTAAAGAGCCGATAAATCAAAACAGGGAATAAAGATGTGTGCAGCGTTCACTTGGCAAAAGCCGTTTAAAATTTGTGAGCCGAGACACTGAGCGAGATGGTTCTTCTTCATCTTAATGCATTAATAATGCTGCCTGATGCACATACAAATCACATGTCCTCAAATCAATCAGAGGCTTACAACGAAACTTCAGATGGTTCTAATATTTACCCCTGAGGCACTCCAAGCATGATTGACATTGAAGACTTCATTATGTCCTTGCTTTGGCAATCACAAATCAAACAAATTCACCTATGCATAAATGATTGCACTGTTAAACTGTACTTTGTTTTGGCAGTTCTTGTACAGGTCATTTTTGTCTATTAGGAGTACACAGAACAGAATAATGCATAAAAATATTACTGCGCCATCATAAGTAGCTTGCATATCATTTTAATGCAGTTTAATGCATTATGAGTCATGCTGTTGTAATATATGCGGAATATGGTTTGACATTGTCATGCTGAAATAATCAAGGCCTTCCCTGAAAAAGACGTCGTCTGGACGGCAGCATATGTGGCCAAAACATAAGTCACCCATGCCATATGCACTAATGCACCCCTATACCATCATGAATGCTGGCCTTTGTACTGTGCACCAATAGCACGCTGAGTGGTCTTTAACCCGGAGGACACAGTGTCCATGATTTTGAAAAAATTCAGACCACAGGACGCTTTTCTACTTTCCCTCAGTCTTTTTTAAATGATTTCGAGCCCAGAGAAGGTGGCAGCATTTCTGTATCCTGTTTATATGTGGTTTCTTCTTTGCATTTTAGAGTTTTAACTTGCATTTGTGAATGCTGAGGTGTACTGTTTTCATAGACAGTGGTTTTCAGAAGTGTTTCTGAGCTCATTCAGTGATTTCCACTACAGAAACATGTCTGTTTTTACGTCCATTTTAATGCAGTGACACCAGAGGGCCTGAAGATCACAGCCAGCAAATATTGTTTTTTGCCTTGTCCAATGCATACAGAGATATTTTTTTAAAATATATATTATCTATCTATCTATCTATCTATCTATCTATCTATCTATCTATCTATCTATTTATCTATCTATCTACTCTTTATATATTTCCATATTGTGAACTGTAGATGATGAAAAGCAAAACTTCTTTGCTGTTTTACATTTAGAAATGTCAGTCTTGGATTGCTGCACTATTTGCTCATGCAGTCTTTCACAGAGTGGTGAACCCCTCCTCATCTTTATTCTGAAGGACTCAGCCTCTCTGAGATGCTCATTTTATGCCCAATTTTGCTGCTGACCTGTTGCCAATCAAACACCAGGTGTGTTTTTTTAACATTACACAAATTTACCAGCCTTTTGTTGTCCCCATCCCATCAGATAGGGATATATCTTTCTAAAAACAACACAACTTCTCAATTTCAACATCTGATTTGTTGTCTTTGTACTATTTTCAGTGAAATATAGGGTTTAAATGATTTGCACATCACTGCATTTTGTTTTATTTAGATTTTGCGCAGCATCCCAACTTTTTTGGAAATGTGGTCAGAGAAAAACCTTTAAATTTCACATTTTTTATCTTTCAAAACAAAGCATAAAAAGTCATAGATACAGATTTTAAGCTGTATAGATGTACATTTAATCTAAATGTAATTATGTAACCATGTATTTACATAGTTACATTTAATGGTATTGGACTCAAGAGCACCCCGTCCTCCGCTCCAAAGTCCTGGACGATGTGGAAAAATGTTACTAATTAATTCATGTTAAGTTAAAGTTTTCATTCTAATCTAATCTGCTCCCTGATGCAGAAAAAAGTACTAAAGTATGTTCTAATGTGAAAAAAAAGGGTAATGAATCAAAAAGTGTGTGTGCTCACTAGTGTGTATGTGGAGTTTGACTTCACGGATGGGTTAAATGCCGAGGTGGAATTTCCCCATTTGTGGGATTTAAAAAAAAAAAGATTGAAAAAGCGTTCTTACAAAAAGTCAAAGACAGATGAAAAACCAAACTTCCGCCGCAGGTTCTTTTTCGAGGAGAGAAAGAGGTCCTTTCTTCATTTATTAAGCTCCAAGATGGCCTCTGGAAAGCCAAATATACAGACAATACAAACGCATTTCATCTTCTACCCAAAGCTGAGCGACCTCATCACCCCTCCCTTGGGGATTTCTTCGCCCCCTCCTTTTTTAATGTCCCTGGACCCAAGTTTTGATTCCCAATATGTCTAATTTTCCTGAGATGTGTGGTAACCATTATTTCTCATCCAACTTGAGATGTTTTTTAATTAATTGTCTCTGTCTTGTTTTATCAGGCCCTCCTGTCCTCCCTGTATCCGTTGTTTGCAACACTTTCTTATTAATTTGGCTCAAAGACCGGTTCTTACCAACCCTTATCAGCTAGTCCTCCTATTCCCAGTGAGCATCTACTGTACAAGCAGTGTTTTCTTACTCTTTCTGACCTTCCAGGTGTTTTCCTACCA
This sequence comes from Pygocentrus nattereri, assembly GCF_015220715.1. Taxonomy (NCBI): domain Eukaryota; kingdom Metazoa; phylum Chordata; class Actinopteri; order Characiformes; family Serrasalmidae; genus Pygocentrus; species Pygocentrus nattereri. The sequence continues at coordinate 42,427,437 of NC_051217.1, forward strand.
CAAAGGCTCCTTTTATTACAATACCCTGCTTTGTGTCTGGAGTGGAGTTCACCCCATTCCATATATGGAAATGTTAGGCCTGCTCTTCCGGTCCCAGTCTGCCTGCCTCAGTTAAATGCTTATAGGCCTGTCTGTCTCAGTTTTAGCGCTTATACTCTATTTTTAATCATTAAATGATTCATTAATCATTTAAATGGTTGTTAGAAAACTTTTATTAATTAGGGTTCAAGGACATTTCCCCTGACTGCATGGAAAAACAACAGCAAGAACTCTACACATTTAATAATTAAGAGGAAGAACAAGCATTGCCAGTTACTCCCTCTTAGTCTAATTTCCAGGTTACCAGCACAAGCAGAAATCACTCAGGTGACGGGGCGACAGGGGAAAGCTGACAGATCTAGAGCTCTGGGATGTGATGTATAGTGCCATGTGAACATCTGGCAACCGAACAACCAAACACAGCCTCAGGCAAAGGTTGGCCAAAGAAAGCACTGGCCTGATGCCAAGTCTTCCATAAATGAGAGCACTCGGCCTGATCACAGTTTAACATCCCTAATATCGCCCACAAAGATCGCAACTGTCACTAACCAGGACTCCAACTACCTCTTATCTAGCACTTATAGTCAGTCTGGGTCAGTTATCGAATAAACTGCTTACTTATTGAAACAGCAGATCACTGTTAGATATTCAGTAATAAGTCCAGGCAAAAGTGCTGCCTGGAAATTAAGGCTAAAAGTAACAAAACCTGATGGAACCCGTGTTGGAAGCTCTGCTAAGCTGTTTATATTTGTTGAATAAAACTAATTAGGAGGCCAAACTTAGTGCAGTAAATAAATAAATCCATGAGTGATGAAAGACTTGATTTGATGCCACGTCAAACCTGACAGGTTTTTCTATGAGTGGTTTCTGTAGTGCGATGTAACGCCTGCTAATAATGAAATAAAAATTCTCAGTCTTGACTCGGAAGATTGGCCCCAGAAACTCGCACTGCATGAACCAGAGACTCAACTCAGTCACTCAACACTTAAGACTTGCATTCTCGACTCCGACTTGAACCTCAAAGATTTGACACTTGTCTGAGTCGAGTCAAAAGAGTCTGGGGTGCTGAGTCTTGGATGCAAGTACAAGGCAAGTCTCAAATCTATGAGGTACAAGTCGGACCGATCCCAAACAGACACACATCTCAGACACTGCAGTCACACTCCAGAGACTTGAGACTGAATTCCGACTCGCATTCTAGACTTCTAGAGTCTCGCACCTCACAGACTTGAGACTCCACTGCCCAGACTCTTATGACTCAACTCGCACTCACATCCCAAAGACTCAAGGCTTGACTTGCACCCCATGTCCCAGAGGCTCAAGACTTGACTCAGACTCTCACCCCAGAGAATCTAGATGTTACTCAAACTCGCACCCTGTAGACTCAAGATTGGCCTCCAACTCTCACCTCAGACACTCGACACTTGACTTAGGCTTACCAAGAATTAAGACTTGATTTAGACTTGACACTCAAGACCCAACTCAGACTCGCAACCCAGATTTGTGACTCGACTTGGGCTTGCACCTCAGAGACTCGACTGAACATGGACTTGCACCTAAGAGAGTCAAGACTCAACTTAGATGTGCCCATTGGAGCCTCAAGAATCAACTCGGACTTACGTCCCCTGAGACTCAAGACTTGACTTAGATTAGACATCATAGACTCGAGACTTGACTCAGACTTGAACCCCAGACTTTTGAAACTAGACTCTGACTCACACCTCATAGACTCAAAGCCCAACCTGGACTTGCACCTGACTGACTCAAGATTCAGCTCTGTCTCATACCGCATAGACTTTTTCTTTTGTGTAGCATAACTTTAGTAGTTAATAACAGAACCAAAATTCTCAGATTCACACTCCAGAGACTTTAGACTCGATTCAACGTGCCTAGATTCTTGCAACTTGACTCTGACTTGCACCTCATAGACTCAAGACTGGACTCGGATTTGCACTCTAGAGCTTGGACATCAGACACTCAGGCTTATGCGACAGGGACCAGAGACTCAACTCAGACTTGCACCTCATAGATGACACCCAAGACTCAAAGATGCGCCCGCACCCCAGGCTCTTTAACTCAACTCAGACTAAATCCCAGAGACTTGAGGCTTGATGTGTACCCATACGCCTATACTGAAGACTCAACTCTGACTTGCGCCTCACAGACTCAAGACTCCATTCAGACTTGCACCTCGTAGACTTGAGGCTCGGCTTCAGGCTCAAACTCACGCTCGCATCCCAGAGAACCAGAGACTCGACTCTGACATTCACCCCAGACACTTGAGACTTTACTCATTCTCACGTCCTAAAGACTTTTGCTCTAGAGGTCAACCGAGGTCAGAACTGTTACTAGCTTTCAGCAGATAATTGACTGGGTTAAACTTGCAAAACAAACACTGTCATTTTTCTTTTATATTGTAAAAGGATAAGAAACAGATAAATATCACATAATATCATCCAGTAAAAGGGCCACACATGTACGTTCCAAATGTATAATGTTTCTCTGTCTTTGATGTATTTCACTGGGTGAGGATGATTAGAGATAATATCCCTGCATTTAATACTCTACATATTACGCACACCTTAGAGTACATAAGCCACAGAGAGCAAAGGTCAGCTGTGCTGAGCATTAATGTACAGCAGGATTTCCCCAACACCTAGTTAATAACACATACAGACAACCTCTCTCACTTACTGCTCACTGAGGATGGAGCGGCAATTAAACTGATGAACGGAGAGAAACCATCATCACATCATTCCGCTTAAATGACCCGCAGTGAAGCCCTGTCTTCATTTCCGTCGTAACGTATCCTCAGACAATCATTTTACACCAGGCTTTTCAACTCATTAGGCCAGGATTGATCAAGCAGAGTTTTAGTGAAAATGAGTTATTACATAGAGAACACATATCTGCATATATACATATATTAAATTCACACACTGAATTTAATATGATAGAAAAAGACATAGAATGTGGCCTAAGTCAAAGTTACAGAGCATTTTATAGTTTAATATTTTTCCAGTAAACTCATTTTATATATATATAATCATATATGATCTATATGATTTTATAGATCATAAATAATGACAAACTTCAAAAAGTTTTCCAGCCAAAGCAAAAGTTTAAAACACCACATATTTATACAGATCATGATGTAATTGAAACTGACACTCCTGCATCTTTAATTAATCCAATTTTACACTCTCAGATTACTGATTAATCAAGATTAATGATGCGAAAACTGTCCAATCAGGAGCAAACAAATCAATCAAAATGACCTGGGGACAGTAAAAAAAAAACAAAAAAAAAAACACGCAAAGCAAATCAATAGACTTTCCATCTCTGATTCACCCAACGCGGCAACACATCTCGACGTAAGTGGAAAATTATAGTCATTAAGACGATCCGAATGCGGCTGTTTGCGTTTTGTTAGAGTCGAGCAGCTGTAATTACAGAATTGAGCCTGAGATCCACTTCAAATGAGATCAGATCAACAGACTGAACTCACTCAGACAAGGACAGAGTCGAGCAGAGAGGAGCGCGAGCGCAAGCTTTACATACAATTCAATATAATTAGGTTATAAGTGACTGTAAACAGAAGTGTCCAAATAACACCAACATAACCTTCAATAATATACAGAAATGTATCTAAAACATGGATAAATCCACAGCATCCCACATATCTTTGTGGTTTATTTGTGAAACTTGAATTTTTTTTTTTTTATAATTTTAAAACTATATTTTTAAGCAGAGCAAAGAGTGAATGACTGCATTAGAAGGCCTAATTACAAAGAGACACATCAAAAAAACACCAGATGTTATGACGAAAGTGATAGTTTGGTGATAAATATATACGATTGTGTCCTTAATTCCAAATATAGTTCAGCAACAAAGACATATTCTGTGAATTTGCTTCTTTTGTTTTGCGCTGGAGCTATGATGCATGCAGCTAAAGCCGGGGTTACACTACACGACTTTTACCTTGATTTTAGCCCTGATTCTCTGAGTCTGCTGGTCGGCTCTAGTCTGCAGAGTTTTGGGTCAGTTGGACTCCACAGTTGGAGAGAGAATCAAGCAGTGTGTGAGGGTAGCAGACTCAGATTTTTGGCCTTCCCATCGCGTTTCAGACCAGTCAGAGGTCTAGTGTAATCTAGAGTAAACTGGTCAATGACTCAATCTGAATGGATTCCTGCAACAGCCAATGAAAATAGAGAGCACGAAAGAAGAACATACAGTAAGTCAAGTTTATTTGTAAAGCGCTTTTTACAACAATCCTGTCACAAAGCAACTTTACAGAAGTTTGAAAACAGACAGTTACAACATGTATCCCCCAGTGAGCGAGCCAGAGGCGATGGTGGCAAGGAAAAACTCCCTCAGTCTGGAGGAAGAAACCTGGGGAGGAACCAAGACTCACAAGGGGAGACCCATCCTCCTCTGGTCAAACAGTGTTTACAGTTTAATAAGTTAAATACCAAATAGACACTAAGAGGATCTCTGTTTGAAGACTGGATGGTAAAGCTTTAGAAACTGCACTGGTAGAGGCGGTCTCTGACTGAGGTGGTCCCTCACTGAGGCGGTCTCTCACTAAGTCTTTATGAAAAGTGGGAGTGAGCTGAAACAGTCCCATCCTATCTCAATGCTGGTACATCTGGATGGCACAGTGATGTACTTGAGGGTGCTGCAGCACAAATGAACAGGAGAGCGGGTTGGTGATGGTGAGGAGGAGGCCCTGATGGTCAGTCTTCAGCAGGGTGGGTGGGCAGTCATTATCTCAGGAAGAGTAAAGTCAACAAGTCAACAAAGAAAAATTGTGAAAAGTCACTCACATGTGGAAGAAAGTGAGCAGAGTTTAAGACACAAGCACAATCAGGTTTATGTACATTTAAAACTCTAAAAAAAAAAACAAAAAAACAAACTGATCACTTTTTTAAAACCATGATCCGCACTTAAACATGTTTACCTGCTGCTTTTTACTGTGTCAGTGCAAACGGGTCTCCTTCTAAGAGAAGAACATGAGAGTCCATGTGAATTCAGTAAGCTCCATTCGGTTCCGCAGCATCTGAAAGTTTGTGTGCTGTGTGATCCCCAATATTTCGCCCAAAAATCTGCAAAATCCAGTCTTATAGTGTGAGATGCCCAGTCTTTTTATAACCTGTTAAGACTTTAGAAGTGATGTAGTGCAAGGGTTCTCACTCTTTTCCACCCCTTGGCCCACTTGTGTATAACTATAAAGCATAGCAGCCCACAGAAAAAGTCAAATCTATTTTCTTCTTAATTGCTCACACTGAAAACCTGTGAATCAGGGCCTGAAAAAGATCAGATCGCCCATTTCTCGTCAATCACAGAAACCAATATTCGCAGTTGTGTTGAAGAGCAGGTTTGGAAACCATATATATGCAGAGATGTCCAAAAGGTGGGGGGGGGGGGGGGGGGGGGGGGCGTAGATGTAGATGTGGACTGAGATTTGGAGCTTCAGTCAGTCGTGTTTTCACTGAAATACCCTTATGGCTCCCAGTAACTGTTTGGTCTGGAGTCTCTTTAGGTTTGAGGGTTTTAGTGCCTAATTTAAAGTAAACCTCACTCCACTCAGGTGGCTTCTGGACTACTGCCACCACAATCTTCAATAATGATAAACCTTACTTGATATCTGCTTCTTGGTCAAGTTCAGTTTAACTACTCAGGTCGCTGATGCTCAGCCAGAAATCAAACACACATCTACTATTTTATGGCTTGTCTGTCTTTTTATCAGCTGGAACGATATGAGAGCAATGAGAGTCAGACCTTAGACAGGCGGATTACGCTGACGGTATGACAGAAAGTCAGCTCTGTTAGTGAATTCCTTCATTAATCATAAAACACGTCCCACAGCCATGAACTGAACAGGGTTCAGTTTGAAGCAGATTGAGAACTGTGGGTTTTGCCGGACCGTTACAGTTGTTTGATGTACACATGTAAAAACAGAGCGACCTAAAGAAAATAGTTTGATTGGTCCGCACCGAACAAGGCAGGAGAAACACCCTGAGAAACCTTTCAATCTTCCAATGTCTACACTGTGCGCCGGCAGCTGCTTTGGCTCAGACTGATGACGTTAGATGCAAGTTTATGATTATTTTGGTATGTATTCATTTGCAATATAATAAGAAAATGAGAGTAAAATCAACCAGTCATGCTGTGATTTACAATGAGTGGGACCAATTCTGCCCCCACACAAAAAAACACTCCAGGCCTTCTTTAAGTTCTAGATACAAGCTGTGCACTAACCAGGTTTCATGCAGCTGTTAGGAATGGAACACAGCAGCTGCAGGTCTATGCTCTATTAAAATACACAATATCTGTTAGAACCTAACTGAAATACAAATAAAATAGAGAATGTCTTTAGCCTTGTTTAATCTAGAGTAGCCAAAAAAATGTCCATGTGCACCAGCATTAGCTCAGTGCTAACAAACTGTAACATAGAAAACAAGACATACACTGTACTGCCAAAAGTATTCAGTCACCCATCATTGAATTCAGGTGTTCCAATCACTTCCATGGCCACAGGTGTATAAAGCCGAGCCCCTAGGCCTGCAGACTGCTTCTACAGACATTAGTGAAAGAATGGGTCGCTCTCAGGAGCTCAGTGAATTCCAGCGTGGTACCGTGATCGGACGCCACCTGTGCAGCAAGTCCAGTCGTGAAATTTCCTCACTACTAAATATTCCACAGTCAACTGTCAGTGGGATTATAACAAAGTGGAAGTGATTGGGAACGACAGCAACTCAGCCACGAAGTGACAGAGCAGGGCCAGCGGATGCTGAGGGGCATAGTGCGCAGAGGTCACCGACTTTCTGCAGAGTCAATCACTACAGACCTCCAAACTTCATGTGGCCTTCAGATCAGCTCAAGAACAGTGCAGAGAGCTTCATGGAATGGGTTTCCATGGCCGAGCAGCTGCATCCAAGCTACATCACCAAGCGCAATGCCACGTCAGTGGAGACGTGTTTTCTGGAGTGACCAATCACGCTTCTCCGTCTGGAAATCCGATGGACGAGTCTGGGTTTGGTGGTTGCTAGGAGACGGTGCTTGTCTGACTGCATTGTGCCAAGGGTAGAGTTTGATGGAGGGAGGATTTGACTGGTCTGCACAGCGTCCTGACCTCAACCTGATAGATCACCTTTGGGATGAATTAGAGCAGAGACTGTGAGCCAGACCTTCTCGTCCAACATCAGTGTCTGACCTCACAAATCCAACTCAGCCACGAAGTGGTCGGCCACATAAAATGACAAAATTCCAAATGTGGAAAGCCTTCCCAGAAGAGCTGAAGCTGTTATAGCTGCAAAGGGTGAGCCGACACCATATTAAACCCTATGGATTAAGAATGGGATGTCGCTCAAGTTCATATGCGTGTGAAGCCAGACGAGCGAATACTTTTTTAAAATATAGTGTATGTACCAAGATGCTGCATTCAATTGTCTCCTGTTCTCTGTATACGTCTGCACATCCGCCACGTTGGAGAGGTCAAGAACCACTTGTAAACAAATTCACTTGTATTGAGAGACGATGAGTCTCAGGATTAAATCGGCCACAACGTTCTTATCACTCAACTGATTTTCATCAAATTTGTTTTGTTATAATCCTCAGACAGAGATTAATGTAGGCTTTACTTACTGCTCAGTAGCTTTTATCTCTTTATTAACTGATAGCGATAATTAGACGTCCAGACCAGCAGGAAAGTATTCAGTCTGCACCTGATGTTAAAAACCGAGTTTAGCGCAAATCCATCAATGTGTGAATCACTTCTAATATTAATACACATAAAAATAAAATAACCCCCCCCCCCCCCCCCCCCCAAACACAGAGCAAGAAGGGCGGAGCTAAATTTGGTTTCCTATTCACCAGCTTCTTGTTCGAGTTTTCCCGTTCCACCTTAAATGATGCATCAGTCACTTTCTGGTGTGTGAATCTGCAGCATTGAAGGCGGAACGGGGAAATTCGAACAAGAAGCTGGCAAACAACTTGAGCTTCATGTAAGAAGGTGCTGATGTTAATCTATCATGAATATCTGCACGGATTAAGGAATTCTGTAACTTACCGAGCTACAAAGCTTTAACCATCACTGTAAAGAAATAACTACTATATAAAGTTAAAACAGACTATTAAATGATTTAAGTTTGATATAAAACCAGAGGAAAAACAATCATATCAACAGGTTCTCTGTGCTTCACCAACCACACAGCCACATCTCCACATAAACATCACACAGACATGAGCGTGGATCACTGCCTTCCCTCCATTACATAATACTAGAAAGCGTTCTGAGAGTAACATTCTGAAAATAGAATCATTTTGGGCAGTATCTTTCCTAAACAGGGGTTTTGTTATGATACTGAATGCAGTCCAGCAGCAATGTGGACCGCCCCAAAGTGGTGGCGCTTTTGATGTGCCTGGGCCCAAATAACCCCATAAGAAAGCTACCAATGTTGTTGATGTAGCTTTATTCACATTTATGGCTCTGATCTGGACAGCCAGGTTTCACCACTCAATAAAATAAGACATGAAGGAAGACGTTTTATAGATGTCATCATAAAACAGATAAAGGGTCTCTGCACACTATTATTACTAAGCTCACCCTCCATAAAGACCAGCTGTAATACAGCCCCCCTCAGACTGTGTTAGCACATCGGATTAGACAACACGCGTGTGTGTTTGCTTCCGAGCTTTTATTTGTTTTCTAAGATTCTCAATATCCCCCATTGTCTGATTGGCGTTGCTCTGTGTGGCAGCGGCTCTGTTTGTCTTTTCAAATGATCTGTTTGAATAAGAGCGAGAGCAGCCTCCGGAGGGCTGCAGGGGGGACGCCGCTCTGAGCACGCTCTGAAGCAGCCACAACAATGCGGAGAATAGAATAAAACACAAGAGAAAGGGGGAAAAAAAACCACACAAAAGGATCAATTGAAGCACTAGGCCTCATTTTCCGCACTGGATGAGGGTTATAGCTTAAGTCACAGTCATCATCAGCAACAACAGCCCATAATAACTTCATACAATTACTTCTCAAGCAGGGAATTGTGTGAAAAGTGCAGACTCCAAATGTTTAATCCATAACACATGTGTGTTTGTATGCAAGTGAGGACTCTTATTTTGGAGAGAAAAAAACCCTTTCTATGAATGTCACATTTGTAATCGTCTATAAACACATTTATAACATGGTATAATGCATTCATAAGGCATTATAAACATGGTTATAAATATTTCTAAAAATGAATTACACTGCATTACACTTTATAGTCATCTGTATTACACATTCTGAATTGTTACTATAATGCATTATAATTAGTGTTAATAACATGTTATACTGTCAGTGCCAAAGAAGTCAGTCCCAAGTTGGAGAATATGAAGTAAAGACAAATGCAGAGTTTATTTACACCCTGAAATTTCTCACTTTATCTTTGGGGCTTCTGTCCCGAATATTCAGATGCTCGAATATTCAGAAGCCTAGAATCACTGCCACGATATGCTTTTCGTAGTCAGTGCCAGGCTAACGGTGGTGCACATTAACAGTGGTGTACATTGACTTTCCCACATTGGGTAAAACACTGAAGGAGCTCTAGTTTAAACTCTGACGTCTGAAGCCTGTAATGAGCTTTAATAGAATAGAATAGAATAGAATCCCTAAGTAGAACAGAATATAGTGCCTAAATAAAACAGAGTAGAGTTCCTAAATAGAATAGAATCCCTAAGTAGAACAGAATATAGTGCCTAAATAAAACAGAGTAGAGTTTCTAAATAGAATAGAATCTCTAAGTAGAACAGAATATAGAGCCTAAATAAAACAGAGTAGAGTGCCTAAATAGAATAGAATAGAATCCCTAAGTAGAACAGAATATAGTGCCTAAATAAAACAGAGTAGAGTTTCTAAATAGAATAGAATCTCTAAGTAGAACAGAATATAGAGCCTAAATAAAACAGAGTAGAGTTTCTAAATAGAATAGAATCTCTAAGTAGAACAGAATATAGAGCCTAAATAAAACAGAGTAGAGTTCCTAAATAGAATAGAATAGAATCCCTAAGTAGAACAGAATATAGTGCCTAAATAAAACAGAGTAGAGTTTCTAAATAGAATAGAATAGAATCCCTCCATAGTACAGAAGAGTGTCTAAACAGAATAGAATGGTGTCCCTAAAAAAAAGAAGAAAATAAAATAGAACAGAACAAAATAGAGTAAAATAGAACTCAATAGAACAGAAGAGAGCAGAGTCCCTGAATAGAACAGAACAGAATAGTACAGAGTCCTTGAACATAGATTATGTTTACATAAAGGCAAGGCAGAGACTTTCTCTCCTCAGGAGGCGAAACAAGCAAACACACTCTGATCATCGTCTACAGGTCCCTTATAGAGTATTATCAGATTCGGTATTGTGTCGAGAGCCTCTCATTTAATGAATTAATTCATCCATTCATTTATTTATTAATCAAGTGACCCTTATTAATCCCATGACAGGGAAATTTCACCTCCACATTTAACCCATCCGTGAAGTGAAACACCACATACACACTAGTGAGCACACACACACTAGGGGGCAGTGAGCACACTCGCCCGGAGCGGTGGGCAGCCCAATCCGCAGCGCCCGGGGAGCAGTTGGGGGTTAGGTGTCTTGCTCAAGGACACCTCAGTCATGGACTGTCAGCTCTGGGGATCGAACTGGCGACCTTCCGGTCACGAGGCTGGTTCCCTAACATCCAGCCCATGATGTAGGCAAATAAATAAACTGGCCCAGGTGGTCAACCAGGCCAATAAGATTATTGGAGATAAACAACTGTCACTCCAGAACGTATACCCCCGATCCATAACCAACAAGGCAACCCAGATCTACAAGGACCCTACCCTCCCCCTTCATTCATCATTCCAGTTGCTGCCATCGGGCAGGAGACTTGAGGTTCCACTAGCTAGAAAGAATGGGTACAAAAAATCATTTGTGCCCGCTGCTGTGAGCGCTCTAAATAAAGACGTAATAAATAACCCTGAGCTAGATTTACATGAAGGTCCATTTCATGCAAATTTAATGGACAATAAAGTTTTTCTTATCTTATCTTAAATAGAAGAGAATAGAATTCCTAAGTAGAATAGAACCGAGTCCCTAAGTAAAACAGTACAGAACAGAATAGAGTCCATGAATAGAATAGAATCCCTAAATGAAATAGAATAGAATAGAGCCCCTGAATAAAATAGAACAAAATAGAATAGAGTGCTGAAATACAATAGAATGGAATAGAATAGAGCCCCTGAATAAAATAGAACAAAATAGAATAGAGTGCTGAAATACAATAGAATGGAATAGAATAGAGCCCCTGAATAGGGAGTCAGTCACATGGGCTGGAGGTTAGGGAACCAGCCTTGTGACCGGAAGGTTGCCGGATTGATCCCCAGAGCTGACAGCACATGACTGAGGTGTCCTTGAGCAAGACACCTAACCCCCAGTTGCTCCCCGGGCGCTGCGGATTGGTGCATCCCACCGCTCCGGGCAAGTGTGCTCACTGCCCCCTAGTGTGTGCGTGCTCACTAGTGTGTATATGGTGTTTCACTTCACGGGATGGGTTAAATGCGGAGGTGAAATTTCCCCGTTGTGGGACTAATAAGGGTCTCTTAATTTTAAAACTTAATAGAATAGAGACCCTGAAAAGGACAGAATGCAATAGAACAGGACAGTAGCATTCCAGCAGTAGGTTTATAGCATGACAGTAATTTGAATTGATCATTTGTAAAATCTCTTCATTTTTCAAGAATTTGCCGTTCTCAGAAAGAAATGATGAAAACGGAATTCTCAAAACCCTCAAGAATGAGAGCCATCAGGAGCTTCAAATACCTCTCTGCTTCATTAAGTACTCAAAGCAACCCCATTATTTGGTTATGCAGAGTTCTGCTAAAAATACCTGTCCACCCAGGCTGGGGTCAGTGTGACATTAATAGCCACTTTGTCCTCTGTCCCGCAGCACTGGTCACTTTTGCAGCTGTCTACTGCCCATTCATTACTGTAAAGAATGTCCTGATCATGTTTATTTGCCACTAACCTTAATCCTATTGCTTTGAATACTTGCCAGTAAGGAGCCTGACCCAGCAGAGATTTTAGCAACAGATTCTGCCCCTTCAGATGAGCTAATGCTGGAGTGATGTGGTACAAGCCTGTTTAATCAGGCTGTGGAGAATTAGCTTTGAGAATTTTCTGATATTTAGGAGAATCCTTTCTTCCTTCCATCCACACAACATTTACTGTGACACACACTGCCACACAGCCTCAAAGCATAATAGATCCATCTTCAGGCTTAACAGCTGACAAGGTGTTCCTTTCATCAGATGCTGCTCCTTTCTTCTTCAAACACTTTGCTGAATGTGGGCCAATTTTACTTTATCAGTCCACCAAACTCTCCAAAAGACCTCTAGATATTGCTTTGCATACGTCAGACAATGACGTTTATGAAGAGATCACAGTTAACCTGCTGACCCTTCAAATTAGCATATTAAATGTTTAAATGCATTAAAATGTTTGTGGTTGTGACATCACAAGCACGATGAAATCAAAACATGCTATGTTTGCAGCTTAGTTTCCACAGACTGTATGCAGTGAATGTCTGCGTTATACAGTGGTCATCGACTCACCGAATTCAGCTCCATCCTAAATCTAACACCCCTGATCCAGCTACTAAAGTGGACTGATGATCTGGATCAGACGTGTTTGGTCAGGGTCAGAAGTGAACTCTCCACCAGGGTTAGTGACCGCTGACATAACACATCACACCTCTTTCAGATGAGATCACAGCATCCGAAATTACTGCAGCTATCACTACAGCTGCCCGTTGACAGAGTGGACGGGAACACCGCGTTCGGCCAGACCTCTCTTTCACCCTGACCTGCAGCTCAGGCTTAACGGGCTAAAGTCCTGCAGCACAATGAGCTTCCAATCAGAACAACATCATTATAGAGGAAAAAAAAGACACGAGAGAGACTCCGAGTCAGTGGGGGTCCCACCTGATTAGATATTTCACTCTGAAATAAAGGGGTCATTTAGGGAAATTAGAGAGAGAGAGAGAGAGAGAGAGAGAGAGAGAGAGAGAGAGAGAGAGAGAGAGAGAGAGAGCGAGAGCGAGAGAGAGCGAGAGAGAGCGAGAGAGCGAGAGAGAGAGCGAGAGAGAGAGCGAGAGAGAGAGAGAGAGAGAGAGCGAGAGAGAGAGAGAGCGAGAGAGAGAGAGAGAGCGAGAGAGAGAGAGCGAGAGCATGAGAACAAGTGAGAGAAAAAGGAAGGGAAAGAAAGAACAGAAGCAAAAAGTGAGATAGGGAGAGTTAGAGAGAGAGAGAAAGAGCGAAAGTGAGAGTTCTGTGTTTGCGTTCCGAGTCTGACTCTAAGTCAGGGCACTTTCTCCGCCGCAGGTCTGACTCTGTGCTTTAGATTCCAGCAGCAGCTGCAGAGATCAGGAGCTGTCAGAGCCGCACTGTCACCACACCGTGTTCAGGAGAGCTCGGTAACAGCAGCTTGCACTTCAGGAGAGCACAGAGGCACAGCAGGCCTTTAGGACCCCCACTCCCCACCCCCAACGAAGGCAGCACACACAGGTCAAACGCAGCCAGCATGAATAATCCTGCTTTCACGTTTTCCTTGACGTGATCTCATGAATAAGGAAGTTCTAAATTCCTGAAAAATTCTGGTCTTTGTTTTTCCCCACAGTACTGGGCCTCTCCTGTCAGCTTCAAGTGCAAATCAGATACATTTTGCCTGTGTTTTCAGTTTGAAGCCGCCACACAAGCCTAAATGCAGTTTATGGCCGTGTGCATGGAAAAATGGAGAATGCATTTGTGGGAGGAGCTTGCAAAACTTGTCTGGAGATATTACACTAGTGGCTGATTACATATTCCATTTAGGGAGGCATATTACACATATCTGGGGCGGTGAACTGCTACGCCGCCACGCAGAACTTGCCGTCACGCAGAAGCTTACAATGACACTACAAACACAAACATTTGCTTTTTATGCTTTTATCATTTTCAGAATGCATCAGTTGTCCACACACGCAAGAAAGCCAGCTCGCTCAATCTCACTAGCAAGCTAACTACGTTAACACGTCAGTGCTGGTTTTTATGAGGAGCCTGGCCACTTCTTATTTCCCTCATTATATCAAGAACAGGAATGCTAAACAGCAGAAAGCACGCAATGAATGGGAGTAAATGGAGCTTAATGGCTAAAAACGGAAAGTTAAAATAGTTTCTAATCACTCACCCAGAACTTTTTCTTTAATTAAATAAGCAGAAGGGTGTTTTTCACTAAAAAACAAAGAAAATATTCCTGTGTGTTTCTTTTTATTTTATTTTTTTTGACAGTAAACGGGTTTTGGACAGCAGGACGCAGCATTACTGCTACCAAGTGTTGATTGGTTGGCGATCGGGTGCAGCTCATTGGCTATTTGAGCTCACTGACATAATGAACAAACATGAGGCACTGTTTTTAACTCCTAAAACCTAAGTTTAAAAGATCTTAAAAATATAACATCTGTGTGTTTTATGGGGCGCAGGGATGTGGGGGCGCTAAAGGTTCTGTAGCACCTGCAGCTTTCAGGACTGCAACTGCTAAAAACAATAACAATAAAGTCCTGAACATTCTAATGATTTGAGGATAGTCAAGACCCATGTGTCTATCCTAAAAGAGACTTTTGTGTTTTTATGCTGTAGTTATACAGCAGCTGCACTGTTTAAGTTAATGCTGCAGCGAGCCAAATTGCTGAATCCCTCTACAACTGTTCTCCACTTTGTGTGCACAAGCAGGTTGAGGCGTGAAGAGGGAAAGTGTGTACGGAGCTGTAGGCCAGTTCTGTATGGAGAGGAATTCATGCCGAATTGAAAAGTAATCGTGGAAAAATGGAAACGCAATACATGGCAATACTTTCTCATAGTAACCTGCAGAATATGTCAAAATGAAAAACAAAACCTCTATTACATTGTTTTCACGTGTAAAGTGCCACCACTGGACGCTCAAGCAGAGGTAACAGATTATGTGTAGTGACAATTCAGCTTCTCTATCTGACAGTTTGATGGAGGAGTTTGGATGGAAAATGCCAGGAGAACAATACCTGCTTGACTGCATTGCGGCGACTGTAAAGTTTGGTGGAGGAGGGATAATGATATATTGTTTTTTTTTCCAGGGGTTGGTCTAGAACCCTTAGTTCCAGTGAAGGGAAATCTTAAAGCTTCAGCAGACCAAGACATTTTGGACAGTTGTATGCTTCCCACTTTGTGGGAACAGGTTGGGGAAGAACCTTTCCTGTTCCAGCATTACTGAGCCCCAGTGCACAAAGCAAGGTCCATAAAAGCATGACTGGGTGAGTTTGGTGTGGAAGATCTCGACTGGCTTGCCAAGAGATGTGACCATGAGCCAGGCCCTCTTGTCCAGCATTAGTGTCTGACCTCATCAATGCTCTTCTGGATGAATGGCCAAAAACTCCCACCGTCACACTGCAAAATGTTGTAGATAGCTTCTCAGAAAAGTGGAAGCTGTTACAACTGCAAAGACTGACCAACTCCATATGCATTTAAAATGGGATTTCATTAAAGCTCCTGTAGGTGTAATGTGTCGGTGTCCCAATACTTTTGTCCACATTGTGTATAAGCGATATGACGATCTGAAAATCGTCTTTGTGCTGAGATGGTTTTAGGAACCCCAGCCTTGGTTGGTCACCAATCAGTTCATTTACATGAAGTTCACACAGAACGAGAGAGCAGGGAGAGGATGAGCATCTGTGGCCTAATGTGTCATTTATATGCCCAGAAGTCTGAGACCACATTGAAATTACAATATTTTTTTTAAAAGGTTTTTGGTTAAACCACCCTGCATGCTTAGAGAACATTACTTGTCCTGGATGGTGCCTCTGTGTGAGAATTTTACAGCAGTTAAAAACCACAGTTGAGCACTAACAAAACGCTCGTATTCTTCAGAAGTAATTACACACTCTTTCCGGCTCGGTTGGCGAGCATGCTGCATGCTTTTCAGTGAAAACACAGAACTTTAATGGGTGATTATCTACCTGAGCGGCTTTGCTCTGTGTAACATGGCACTCTCAGCATGTAACCGCTTCTATAATAATAGCATAAACAAAGCTGGGCAAAACATAGGCTCAAGAATAACATTTCTCAACATAAATTATATAATATGATATACTATTATTTATAATACAAAAACCATACTAAATCAGAAAGGAATGCAAAACAGAAGCATTTTCACCAGTGGTTTTCCCACCACGAGTGGACCCCACTTTGTAGAACGTAAATGGGGAAGTAAGGGAAGGCTTCTACAAACATTTATGAAAGAATGGGTCGCTCTCAGGAGCTCAGTGAATTCCAGCGTGGTACCAAGATAGGATGCCACATGTGCAAGTCCAGTCGTGAAATTTCTTCACTACTAAATACTCCACAGTCAGTGGTATTATAACAAAGTGGAAGCAACTGGGAACGGTAGGCCATGTAAAATGACAGTGTGGGGTCAGCGGATGCTGAGGGGCATAGTGTGTATAGGTCGCCAATTTTCTGCAGAGTCAATCACTACAGACCTCCAAACTTCATGTGGCCTTCAGATCAGCTCAAGAACAGCGTAGAGAGCTTCATGGAATGGGTTTCCTTGGCCAAGCAGCTGCATCCAAGCCTTACTATCACCAAGCGCAATGCAAAGCGTGGAATGCAGTGGTGTAAAGCGCCACCACTGGACTCTAGAGCAGTGGAGACGAGTTCTCTGGAGTGACCAATCACGCTTCTCTGTCTGTAAATCCGATGGATGAGTCCGGGTTTGTCGGTTGGCAGGAGAACGGTACTAGTCTGACTGCATTGTACCAAGTGTAAAGTTTGGTGGAGGGGGGATCATGGTGTGGGGTTGTTTTTCAGGAGCTGGGCTCGGCCCCTTAGTTCCAGTGAAAGGAACTCTTAATGCTTCAGCACCAAGAGATTTTGGACAATTTCATGCTCCCAACTCTGTGGGAACAGTTTGGGGAGTTTGGCCCCTTCCTGTTCCACCATGACTGAACACCAGTACACAAAGCAGGTCCATAAAGACACGGATGAGCCAGTTTGGTGTGGAAGAACTTGACTGGCCTGCACAGAGTCCTGACCTCAACCCGATAGAACACCTTTGGGATGAATTAGAGCGGAGACTGTGAGCCAGGCCTTCTCGTCCAACATCAGTGTCTGACCTCACAAATGTGCTTCTGGAAGAACGGTCAAAAATTCCCATAAACACTCCTAACCCTTGTGGAAAGCCTTCCCAGAAGAGTTGAAGCTGTTATAGCTGCAAAGGGTGGGCCGACATCATATTAAACCCTATGGACTAAGAATGGGATGTCACTCAATATCATATGTGTGTGAAGTCAGACGAGCGAATAATTTTGGCAATATAGTGTGGATACACAGCCAGTTCCGAGACACTTTCTTCTCCGAGGCCATCAGGCTGCTGAACAGTCAGTAGTGCTGGTGTATTGGTCTATAGGCCTGTCACTACACCTCTCAGTCTTCATCATGATGTTCTCCATTGACAATCTACACCTCAGCCACATCTCAACAGTCTTACTCTGATCTTTTTTTCTTTACATACAATGTAAAGGGCACTGAAAAATGCGAGGATTTCTTCCATAACTTGGTACTATATATGATAAATCTGTCATATATTTGGAATCTGTAGATGGGCGTGTATCAGATATTTGTGTGGGTGGTAAGGCTGGAATTCAGTGACAGCTGTACTGAGCATGGAATAGTGATTTTTGGTGTGCCATGGATCGAAACCCTGGCATAATCAAGTTTACTTTAGCTTGCTTTGCTAACAGCACCACATTTGCTAACTAGTAGTAGTAGTTGACTTTGCCTGGACATGTTGAAACAATAGCTTGCAAGCACAGCTGGGCTTGTATCAGTGCAGCGCTTGAGAAAGTAAGTTCACTGTTTTGTTACCTTATCTGTGATTAATAAGGAGGTTGGCTAATTTTAGCTAGCCAATTAGCTATTGCTAGCTGTTCCCTAGCAACTGGGAGGAGCACAGCTCGATGCAGGATTCGAAAAATGCAGCCCCAAGAAAAAAATAAATAAATAACAGCTCCTCACGTTTCCTCCAGCCTTCTGGTTAATCTGGCACAGTCCTGAAAAAGCTGAGCTGAATCTGAGACCTGGGTATTTTTATGGCTTAGTCCGTAGTAGTTGGTTCTGTATTGGACATTTTGCTAGATATTCGACATTCTCTCCTCAATTTCCTGTGAAATATACATTCAAAAAATGATCAAACCCACATTTTCTCTCTCCTGAGAAGACAGTGGACAAACTGCAATATATTTTGAAAATATTTCCAAAGTATCTCTCATTAAATCTCACTGAACACAACGGTTTAGAAACATCACCAATAAGGGACCATCTACAAAGTGCAGAACATCGACAAAAACAGTATAAAGCCCCACTTTTTAAACTAAATGGACATTTTTAAGGCCTGTCAAGCTACATTTTCTGCTGGACCTGCACCAGGATGCACATCTGGCCCTCACTCTTTTTGTGGAGCCACACTCTGAATGTAAACTGGGGTCAGATTAATGTCCATCCTGACAAAAACACTGTGCATGTCTGCTCCAAATCTTTGTTTGATTCATTTGGAGGATGGCCACAGTCCATCTCATCAGCTCTCACTACATCTCTCCTGCTCTCTCCCGCCAAATCAGCACACGCATCTCAAAAAGGGCCAGCAGCTCAGAGACAGGCACACAGAAAGCCTGCTAAATCATAACATGCCATATGTCCTCATGACTGTGTGCATGTGATGTTGACAGCTTTTGGAAATCTAATTACGTTTTCAATATCCACAGAGACCAGAGCTGGCATCCCTACTCTGAGGACCCCCTAACGCTGTCCCTCAATCTGCTTTATGTTGTAGGGAAGTAGGATTGTTCCCCTAATTCCTAAAATAAAAGGTCCCAAGTCAGAATTGCTCACAATGGAGGTGATAGGAACCAGACATCTGAAGAGTTTAATGCCTCTAAAACTGGGGTGCCCAATCCTGCTCCTGGAGATCTACCACCCTGAAGTGTTCAGATCCAGCACACCACACAGCTCTAATATCCTGTCCAGGGTTGAACTCCCCAGCTCTAAAATCTCCCTCACAAAAGTGATTATGTGAAAGGGTTATTAACACAAGCACTATTACCTCACAGCAAGAAGGGCCTAGGTTCGAATCCCCAGCCGGGCAACCAGGGTCCTTTCTGTGTAGCGTTCATATCTTCAACAGCCAAACCCAGACTCGTCTATCAGATTGCCAGACGGAGAAGCGTGATTGGTCACTCCAGAGAACATGTCTCCACTGCTCTAGAGTCCAGTGGCGGCGCTTTACACCACTGCATTCACGCTTTGCATTGCGCTTGGTGATGTAAGGCTTGGATGCAGCTGCTCAGCCATGGAAACCCATTCCATGAAGCTCTCTACGCTGTTCTTGAGCTGATCTGAAGGCCACATGCAGTTTGGAGGTCTGTAGCGATTGACTCTGCAGAAAGTTGACGACCTCTGCTCACTATGCCCCTCAGCATCCGCTGACCCCGCTCTGTCATTTTACATGACTGACCACTTCGTGGCTGAGTTGCTATCATTCCCAATCGCTGGACTTGTTGCACAGGTGTCGTCCGATCACGGCACCACGCTGGAATTCACTGAGCTCCTGAGAGCGACCCATTCTTTCACTAATGTCTGTAGAAGCAGTCTGCAGGCCTAAGGGCTCGGCTTTATACACCTGTGGCCATGGAAGTGCTTGGAACACCTGAAATCAATGATTTGGATGGGTGAGTGAAAACTTTTGGAAATATAGTGTATATATATCTCAATTCAATGATATGAACTCATCATCTCTTTATGAATCATTCAGAAGCCCTTCATAACAGCAGCAGTAATCTGCAGTTCTGACCCTGACCGCTGCGGAAGAGGGAACGTCTTCCTGGCTTTGACTTCCCATCATCAAATCACATCCCGCACAGATGACTCTTCATCAATATTCATCCTTATTACACGTTTCATTTAGCTTTAATAGGAATTTCTCTTCTCTTATTGCACATTTGACTGCAGATTTATAAGTTAAAGGACGGCTGTCTCGCTCACTTCTATTTGTTTTCAGTGTGAAGGTGAATGTCCTGCTTTAGTAAATGAAAATAGAGGTGACTCAAGGCCACAATTTAAAGGAATAATTAGATTTAAAAAATATGTACATTCCTCTGCCTCTTATAACAAATATAGACTAGAAAAATAAAGGCCACACAAGGCTCAGGCTTCTGGCTGCTGCTACTGTTTTTAGCGAAGCTAATGTTGTACATTTTTATAGACAGCAGCATGTTATTCAGTGTCCGCCACATCTCTAGCAAGTCTGTCAGAGACTACTTAACATCTGTGGGGTGATTTAGTCCTGCAGTTTAGTTTGCACAATCCTAATTATTTGCGTTTATGAAAACAATTCTGGTCCTTAAATCTGATTGGCTGAGCTGCTTTCGAAGATGTTGTAAAATCCATGATATACATACATCTATGACCACCTCTTAGTGACTGAACTCAGTTTGAATTCAACTGAATTGAATTCAGAACACCCTGCGTCTGACTGGCGACCTGTCCAGGGTGTATCCTGCCTTTCGCCCGAAGACTGCTGGGATAGGCTCCAGCACCCCCCCCCCGCGACCCTGATGGAGAAGCAGCTTAGACAATGGATGGATGGATGGATGAATTCAGAACCATCAGCCAACTGATTTAGCACAGATCTCCACACTAAACCCATCCATGCAGTGAAACACCCACACACACACACAGACACACTAGGGGGCAGTGAGCACACTTGCCCAGAGCGGTGGGCAGCCCTATCCACGTTGCCCGGGATATTATATAATTTATGTTTTTATCTAGAACAAAGGTGGTCAGCTAGCAAACATGCTAAACAACTCCATCAGTAATATTATACAGACTTGAGTTAAAGTAGTTACAGTACAATTAACTGTACAACAGCAGCATAGAAGTCTGAAGACTGTCACTTGAATGTCTTGCAGGCTTCAAATGTTCATGTTTCGGTCAGAAATCGCCTCAAACCCAGGCTGAATCCCAAACGGCTCCATACTCCCTGAATAGTGTGCTAGCTATGAAGGTTTCGAAATTCTAGCCTCTGCAGCCAAACAGTGCATCATTTATCAAGTGTGGATGTGTCTGAGTCCCAAATGACTACATCCTCGCTATATTATTCACTGTTGGGCTGCAGGATCCAGTATAAACTCCTATGTAGTGCACTATGTGGGGAGGGAGCTATTTAAGATTCAACCCCAGCGTGAGAAGAGGGGCACCGCTGGATTGGTGCTAAATAAGACTCGCAGTGGTAATTTAGTGAACTAAAAGTGCTTATAAAGCAAAGGTTTTGCGTTAAACAGTGCAGCATTATCATATCGCTGTTGTCAGAACAAAACCTTGTATGTCCAAATGCTAATTTTACAGGAGAAGAAAAAAAAACATACTTTACTTTCATGTAAGTCAATGGAACCAGACATTTTTCCAAGTTATTCTAGACCATTTCTTCTTATCCATTCATCATGAAATTTATACACCATGTAAAGGACAACATAGATTTTCAACTTATGTCAAAAACTCAAAAACGACAAAAATGGAGATACAAGGTTTTGTTCCGACAGCAGCAATATGTTCATTGTTATGTGACAGAAATGGGGAAAAAAACATAATAAAATGGTCAAACTTCATTTAGATGGTCCCCTACAGATGCTTTACAGATACCTAAATCACTAACAAACTTTCTGGTGATATTTAGTTGATGAGTATGGTTATGGAGTAGGTGTAGGTCCTGACTTGAGGTTTAGGTTAGGTTTAGGGTTAGGAATAGATTTAATAAACTCTTTCACACAGAACTTCAGGTTAAAGACAGACGATGGGTGACTGAACTGTCTTCTCATTCGGCCATCGATGGTTGCTTGGCAACAACACCATACTCTAAAAGAACTACATTTCTTAGCAGAATACTAGTTTATTATTAACTAATATGATCGACTAACTAATTATAACTTATTTTCTGAAAAATTTGTATCTTAATATATTTCACACTGACTTTATAAAGGGAGTTTTAAAGGGAGTAATAACACTCTTAACCGTGATAAAATCACAGTAAGGCCCAGGCATCTACCAGATCTACTAACAGGCCGTACATAGATATAGATGATGTTTTTAGATGCTGATGTATTCACATTTATTTACATGTTCATTATTAACAACACTCACACCGCAGGTGTAGTGCGCTTCATCCACAGCGTACTGTTCTCTGGGGGAGATCCTGAAGAAACAGACAGACAAAAGCAGCTTTAATGAGCGCACCACTCTGAGAGAGCATGTGCAGGAGTGTGCTGTAACTCTATTCGGGACGCCTTTTTCTCCAAACAGAGGGGAGGTTGCAATATGATGAAACAAAAGCACTGTCCCAAATTGCATCACCAAGTCTTCTGCAAAACATTTACACGGCTCCCCTCACCACAAACACAGTATGTCTCTAAATATAGACAGAAGCGCATCCCGTAGCTAAAAGGAGTAGCAGCAGCCAGTCTTTGCTGTTTATAGACAGCAGTGGGTCAGACAGCACCAGCAACCACATAAACAAAGCTTCTAAAAAAATTTATCATCAGGCATCAGGCAGTGTATTTCATCTTTCAGTGAGGGAGCTTGGAGCCTCTTAAACTCCTTGGAACCACCGGTGGTTCTAAAACGCACTTGGTCATGTTCTTCATAACGTTCATATTCCATAAGCTCCATTCAGAAGCTGGGCGTCGTGTGAGGCTGTAGCTCTTCTCTCCAGTCTAATAGACGGTGATGTCATTTTAAACCCTTATAATAAAAGAAGCTGAACTTTGTTTTTCTACTGAAAGTCGACCCGTTTCTCCCCAAATCTGGGCTATAAACAGACGACGTCTCTTCAGTGATCTGCTCTGGAAACATCACTTTAATAAAATAACACAAAGAGCGTTGGAGATTTTTGGCTTTCAGCAGTAAATCGTAAGAGTATAGTGATGTGTGTAGATCATAAAACACACGTTCTGTTCATTTGAGGGGCTTTTACAAATAAGTAAATAAATAAATACATTTATTTCAAGCAGTTTCTTAATTTGCCTTATGATTTAGTACCGTAAATTCAGATGGACAAACCAAAATACACCCTGGAGAACAAGAGGTTAAAAGGCATTGAGGTCCTCAGACTTCTGGTTCCTATCATCACAACTTTAAATTCAGTATGTTTCCCAAGAACAGAGCATTTCACATCAAACCCCTTTGAATGACTTTGTTGTCTTAACCATTTCATTACTTAGAATGTTTTTAAGGATCCGATTTTCTCTTTAGGAACCAAACTTCAGAGCTCAAAGACGTCTTGGCATGATTGACTACATGTGTGTCAAGGCCTAAGAAACGAGAATTGTTGCTGAAAAATGTAAAGCCGTTGACTGGCCCTCACAGAGACAGAGTCAGTGGTCCTTCCAGTAGAAAAAGGAAAAAAATATATATAAATATATAAATCCAGTAGCCGCTCTGTCATAATTAGCACAAAGCCGTGCGTGAGATGGATGGTCTCCTGGGTAGCGGGGGCATGAGTTAGGCCGATTAAAGCCATTTAAATTCACAGAGCCTATGGCCTAAATGCCCAGTGTGACAAACCAGGCTGACGGACCCCCGCTGGTGAAATAGATACTCTCTCCCGCCAGTGTCAAACCTGTCCGCAATTTCGTTCCTGCCTCTTCAACTTCAAAACAGCTTTCAGCAGGGTCACCATCAGCTTTCCCGGGCTTCAGAGAAAGAGTGACATGTATTCAAAAAAGACTAAAGGCCCAGCCTCACTGGCTTTTTGACAGCAAAATTTATGAAATCAAAATTACATTCTTTTCTGCAATAATCGTCCCCATTGCAGCCTTGCAGTGGCCTGAAATTTCGAGTGTAAACCTTTGTAACTTGAACACCGCTGTACTAAAAGCATGATAGCAAAGCGATCTCAGTTAATGGGGTAAAAAATGAGCTTAACAGTTCAAAATGTTAAGTAAATGTTTTTTTCTAGTCTTTCTTGTGCAAGAAAGTAGAATTCACATAAAGAAACCAATGAAAACTTACCAGTATCTTAACGTTTATCTACAGGGAAGGATTCGAGCTGTAGTAAGCAGAGCTTATGGCTACTGAACGCCGATTGGTTGGCTAGCATGACTTCTGCCTAGTGCCTGTTGGGGTAGCGTTACTGCTACTGAGTACTAATTGATTGGGTGGCGTTATTTCTATTGAGTACTGATGGGTTGGCTAGCATTACTGCTCCTGACTACTGA
Source organism: Pygocentrus nattereri (assembly GCF_015220715.1). Taxonomy (NCBI): domain Eukaryota; kingdom Metazoa; phylum Chordata; class Actinopteri; order Characiformes; family Serrasalmidae; genus Pygocentrus; species Pygocentrus nattereri. The sequence continues at coordinate 42,451,827 of NC_051217.1, forward strand.
CTGCACTAGAATTACTTCTACTGAGTACTGATCCACTGGTTTGCATTACTTCTATTAAGTACTAATTGATTGGCTGGCATTACCGCTAATGAGTGGTTTATTAGGTTAGCATTATTTCTATTGAGTACTGACTAGTTGGCTAAAATTACTGCTACTGAGTATTAATTAGACGAGCATTACCTCTGCTGAGTACTGATTCATTGGTTAGCATTATTTCTATTGAGTACTGACTAGTTGGCTAAAATTACTGCTACTGAGTATTAATTAGACGAGCATTACCTCTGCTGAGTACTGATTCATTGGTTAGCATTATTTCTATTGAGTACTGACTAGTTGGCTAGCATAACTGTTACCGTGTACTGATTGGTTGGCTAGCATTACTGCTACTGAGTACTGATTTGTTGGTTAGTATTACTTCTATTGAGTACTGATTAATTGGCTAAAATTACTGCTACGGAGTATTAATTAGACGAGCATTACCTCTACTGAGTACTGATTCATTGGTTAGCTTGATCTCTACTGAGTACTAATTAGTTGGCTGGCATTGCTGCTAATAAGTACTGATTCGGGTAGCATAACGGCTACTGATTGCTGATGGTTGGCTAGCATTATGCTACGGTATACTGATTGATTTGTTAGCACTATGGCTATGCTGGGCTCCAACTGATGGCTAACATTACTGCTACTGAATACTGATTGGGCTAGCATGACTGCTACTGAATACTGATTGGGCTAACGGTACTGCTATTAATTGCTGATTGGTTGGTTAGCATTACTGTTACTGAGAACTGATTAGGCTAGCATTACTATTATTGAGTGCTGATTGGGTGGCTTGCATTAAGGCTACTAAGTGCTGATTGGTTAATTAGCACTACTACTACTGAGTACTGACTTGTTGGCTAGTATTGCTTTTACTGAGTGCTAATTGTCTAATATTGCTGCTACTTGGCTGACTAGCATCACCGCTCGAAAATAACCTGCAAAAACAGCGTATTTTGCATTAACTGTTTTTGTGATGTCACCAAAGCAAACTTATTTACAGCCTGGGATGCTTTTTGAATGAGTCTTAAAGGCACAGTAACAAAAGTGGTTTAGTTTAAGGAGACAGAGAGACTTTGGAAACCGATTCTGTAGAAATGAACTGTGACTGTGTTTAGTGCATCAATCCCCACAAAGGACAAAAAAAAAACTGCAAGAAAAATGCAGTTATAGGCACTTTAAAACTAAACTTCATGCGTTGCGGTGAACAGCTGACAGGATTGTACCACTGGAGTCTCCTGAGGGGACAGAGATCACATTAAAGGTGCAGTAAGCAGCGTGAGCTTTGATAGAACTCAAACATTACTGGCACATTTACGGTCACACAGCTGGCCTCCGGTGCTGCCCTTTCTAATCTGTATTTCTGTCACAGCATTTAATGGGAAATTATGCTTACTGTACCTTTAAGGTATTTTTAGCCTAATATTTGCCCAATGTAGGTCCGATTTCCCCAAAGCCTCCTGGTGTTAAGCACATTTTAACTATTAGAGAGTGCTGAAAGTGACACTGGCTATACTGTTTTATGATGATCTTTGCACTATGGTGCCTTTGGGAAACTAACCTCATTTCAGAACGTCTGGAAAAGGCCTAGGGGTCAAATCTGTATCAGTGACATCACTCTCAAGGTACGGAAAATAACTCCTTCACTGGGGATGGTGGGGGGTGGGCGGTGGGTTGTCTTAAAGGGCCCACGTTCTATATTTTACATGTTTTTGTTACTGTGTCCCTAAGACTGATACATGTAAACAAGCTGTGTTCTGATTGGCTACGCTGTATTGTGCCTCAGTCAAACAGCAGTCTGAAACCTTACTTAAAACCTCAGCTTCACTGGGTGGGGAGAAACCACTGTAGGCTGAATAGACCACTGTAGTTATGACGTCATTTTGTGCCTGGCATCATGCTCTTATGCCCATATTAGGAAATCCGGGGCTAAGCTCGATTTCTTTACGGCCAGAATGAATAGGGTTTTTGAAAAGTCGCCTCTATAGTGTTCTGAGGTGGATAAAAATGTCCAGAACCTGTGAGTATTCTTCTCTCGAATATCACCGGATCCTCTGAATTACGAGGTCGTTAAACAGTTGAAATATGAATATTGCTACATGTAAGCTAACGCTACTATGCACTAAATTGAGGTCATTAGACTGGCAGCCCCCTTATGCAGATTTTATCAGTGTGTTATTGTATTTCCATGTGTGTCACCACAAAGAAACGCTATAAAATGTTCTGTTCTGCACATAAATGAAGTTGAAAAGCTCTCCAAACGTACTTAAACTCAGGTTAAGTGAAGTGATACTTTTTTGATACCACAACGGGGAAATTCCACCTCCGCATTTAACCCATCCGTGAAGTGAAACACCACATACACACTAGTGAGCACACACACACTAGGGGGCAGTGAGCACACTTGCCCAGAGCGGTGGGCAGCCCTATCCACGGCACCCGGGGAGCAGTTGGGGGTTAGGTGTCTTGCTCAAGGACACCTCAGTCATGGACTGTCGGCCCTGGGGATTGAACCGGCAACCTTCCGGTTACAGGGCCAGATCCCTAACCTCCAGCCCACGACTGCCCCCTCCAGTGCAGACTCAGCTAAACATTTTCTAAGGACATTTTCTCAGGAGATTCTCCAGCTTCTTATATGAAATTCCCTGCTCCACCTTAAAGACGGAAAGGGAAAATTCGAGCAAACCATTAGGGACAAAGCAGCCGACTTCAGCTTCATCGAGGGTTTAAAGGCATGATATGAGGAGGTTTCTCTATTTCCACTTAACAGCTTAGTATCATTAACCTATTTTTGCTGGTCAGTGCTGTTTTGTCCTGTTTGCTAATGTTTGTGATAATCATAACTGCTTCACCATTTAAGGTGGAACTGGAACATTTGAACAAGTTGGTTGGTGAAAAATAAGCTAAACTCAGATTCATAGTTTTAACACTGGTAGTATTTTTTGATAAGGAGATTTTAAACATTCTACATTGAGCTTATATTTACGGGCATACCTATTAAAATGTGCTACGGTAGAACATTTGGATAAGGTAGCACAACTCAGAGCACCGCCACAGCCCACCTTGGTTTCATGCAGCTTAGTGACACCAAAATGATGCGCAGTAGCTTTGGCCTGCATGTAGCAATATTAGTATTAAGCCTCTTTAACGACCTCATAAGTCGGAGGATCCAGTGATATCTGGGAGAAAAATGTACACACGACTAAACGTATCCAGTTCTGAACGTTTTTATTTAACGCAGGGACTAAAAGAGGCGATTTTTCAAAAACGTTTTTTATTTTGGCCGCAGAGAAATGGAGCTCAAACCCGGCGTTCCTAATATGGACATAACGTGGACTACAGAACGGTCCAGTCCCATTTCACCCCTTACCCCTTCCACTTAGCCTTTAGCCCTCTGTTTTGCACGTTCACATCTAGGGTGCTTTTGTAGAGATAGAGGGGCGAAGTGTTGGGGCTACGTGGCTCTCCAAACGGAGGTTTTTCAGAGACAGTTATGAAAAAAAAAAAGAAAAAGCTGCAAGGCGGCTGAGCAGGAGACCAAAGAAACCCACAAACGTGAGAATGTTCTCTCTTAAAAAATTATGATAACCACTGTATTTTCTTTGTCTAATGTCGGTTCAATGTATTATTTCGACGTTTTCTTCATTACAAGCATAAAAATTGCTGATAGCATGCTAAAGTCTTGGGAGCAAGCTAGCTCATTTTCCCGTTCCACCTTAAATAGCCCAGCAGTGTTGATGCCTGAAGCACCAGAATGTAACTGCTGCACCATTTAAGGTGGAATGGGAAAATCTGAATAAGAAGCTGGTGAATATCTGAGAATTAGTGTTGGGTGATAATAAATAATTGCCACCCCCCCCCAATTTGAAAGCATATGATGCTCTAAATGCCCAGTAGTGAGGAGCTGAACTTTACCCTTCAGGCCAGGTCGCCTACAGAGCTAAAAGCGTGATAATGAAGAAAGTTTTTTTAAAATGTGATGGTCCCATTTTGTAGCGCAAGATTTCAACCACTACCCTGTGTAACTCCGTTCCAAGGGGTTAAGATGACACTCGAAAACAAGGGGTAGGGGACCACAATGACTTGTGGTCTATAGGTGGATTTCTGTATATCGCATCATGGGCTGCATTTGCAAACCCATATATTTCATAACAACATTAATTGACATATTATTTGATTTATATGTGCTTATTGAGTTAATTTGCGGAACCTGTATTATATAATATTCCATCTATTTTTTTCCAGAACCCCCCCCCCCCCCTCCCAGAAGGCAATGCCACTGGACTTTCATGCTGAGCACAGCTGCTTTAAGCCTGTTTTAAACCGCATGCACCTGCTATGCCTGCGAATAATGAGCCTCTTCTATTCTCGTAGCCCTCATAACCAACTAATCAGGTACAATAGAGCGACTCAGCTGTCACGTCTTGCATTAAACTGACTCGGCTTCTTATCATTAAAGGCAGAGGTTTTTACTACAATACCTTGAAAGTAAGAATGGTAATGGCTCTGATTTAAAAGCTGACAGCAAGCTCTGCCTGAGTCGATCTCCTCTCAGTTCCCATCCTCTCCATAGTGGCTCATTATAGCAGCGCAGGCTATTCAGAGGCTCAATTATATACGTGTATCCGCAGTGACATTCAGAGAGTGATGTGTGTCGAAAGTGCACTACAGCATCGACATCCGAATACAATACATGTATGATGACTGATACAACACAGGATAATGGAGAAAATGTGAAACATTTACATTTCTATGCCTTTTTCAACGCAGTATAATATGATGTGATCCATACATTGAGTACTGTAATGACCCTCATGAATCAAGATGTATATAAAAGGCAGCTACCAGAGGGGAAACACGTAGAGGCTCCGTTTCATCCAGACTAAGAAGATAAAATTAAAAGTTGCAAAAAAAAAAAAAAAAAAAAAAGATCCACCACCCAAATAGCACCTGCTCTGTGAGGGTCCATGGGGGTCCTGACCACTGGAGAACAGGGTAACAGAGTATCAGAGAAGCAGATGGACTACAGTCTGTAACTGTAGAACTATAAAGCGCAGCTATACAGTAAGTGGAGCTGATCAAATGGACAGTGAGCGCAGAAACAAGGAGGTGGTCATCATGTTAACTGGTTTGTTTAGCCTATCTTGCATGTTTGATTACTGAAGCTGTTTGAAATGGCAAGGGTTCTCGGTTGAGAAAAATGAGAAAAGGACAGCGTACTGAGAGCGTGAGAGTGTATCGAGAGCATGAGAGTGTACCGAGAGCGTGAGAGTGTACCGAGAGCGTGAGAGTGTACCGAGAGCGTGAGAGTGTACCGAGAGCGTGAGAGTGTATCGAGAGCGTGAGAGTGTATCGAGAGCGTGAGAGTGTACCGAGAGCGTGAGAGTGTACAGAGAGCGTGAGAGTGTATCGAGAGCGTGAGAGTGTACCGAGAGCGTGAGAGTGTATCGAGAGCGTGAGAGTGTATCGAGAGCGTGAGAGTGTACCGAGAGCGTGAGAGTGTATCGAGAGCGTGACAGCGTACAAAGAGGAAAACACAAAGCTGAAGTTATTTCATTTAGACATTCCCCCTTAAATGAAGTAGCAGTTACCTGTTACCGCTGCTCCAATAGTAAGCCAACATCAGCAGCTACTCCTTCACAAGGCAAGCAAGCAAAGTTTATTTATATAGTGCTTTTTACCACAGGTGTTGTCACAAAGCAGCTTTACAGAACAATCAGAATTACAGAGAGATAAAGAAAAATCCAGGTCCAGGACCCCATGAGCGTCGCCAGTGGTGACAGTGGCAGGGAAAAACATCCTAAAAGAGGAAGAAACCTTGAGAGGAACCAGGACTCAGAAGGGGAGCCCAACCTCCTCTGGTTGACACCGGACGCTGGATACAAGGGTTCAAGTAGTCTCTAAGGCCCGATTCACACCTACTGCGTCTGGCATGAGCGTAATGTAATGCTTTTCATTTAGCCAACCATGTTAACTGGTCATACAGGCTGCGTGAGAAGAAATTCTATGGAGAATGACGTCCAGGACAAGCCAATATATCAATTTAGCGCTTTCATGAATTCTGTTTTTTTGAGCACATTGACTGATTTGACCATCTTCTTCTTCTTCTTGCGGCTGCTCCCTTTAGGGGTCGCCACAGCGGATCATCTGCCTCCATCTTGCCCTATCCACTGCCTCCTCTACTTTCACACCAACCATCTCCATGTCCACCTTCACTACATCCATAAACCTTCGCTGAGGTCTACCTCTTCTCCTTCCACCCGGCAGCTCCATCTCCAACATTCTTTGCCCAATTTATCCACTATTCCTCCTCAACACATGTCCAAACCATCTCAACCTGGCCTCTCTGGCTTTATCTCCAAACTGCTCCACCTTCACTGTCCCTCTGATATGACCACCTATTCATCTGTAAAAATGACTGCCTGTTTCTTTTAACTTTCTCGCTGCTCTGCTTTGTAGCTCAAACGCTGTATGTATAATAGGCCAGCATGTCTGAGGTGTAGTGCACCAAACTATAAATCTATACATCTTTATTTAATATTCTTGTAAAGAGAGGAATAGGTGACTTTCGGATCCTGTCAGTTCTCATTTTTGGAATCTGTAGTTTGTTACTGTCTCTGGTTTTCATCATGCTGACTTGTGACAAAATGTTTCTCTAATATTTCATCATGAATTACATTAAATAGCATTTTTAACTTTGTATGTGGTTTTCTGTTTAATTTTCAATCATTTTAGTGCCTTTTGCAGAAAAAGATCAGCACTGTTCTCTGAATACTGCACTGCTTCAGGGTCAGGGTGTCTGCTGCTTCTCACGCAGCCTCATGCTGCCACATCTCTCACACCACGCAAAAGCAAGAAGTCTGAATAAGTCAAACATGTCAACTGGGGACCTTCCAGACCCTGAAACGCTCTGAATTCAGTTCATGAAGGTCTCGCAGGTGAGCTGATCCAGTTCTGTTTAATGAGGTAATGTGCTGAAGTCCGAAGTGTTCTGGCCCGTGAAGACTGGAGCCTGACACGTGTGCTATTGTTGATTCTGAACAGGCAAAGCAAATTACTCGCTTTGTAGGGATGTTAAGAGAGACTGACGTGCACCTCTGTTTTGTTGTAGAGTCTACCTCTGTTCAGTTTCAGAGTCCACCTGTATTCAGATTTAGAATCCACCTCTATTCGGTTTTAGAGTCTATCTTTGTTTCAATTAAGAGTCCACCCCATTCAGTTTTATATTCCACCTCTATTCAGTTTTATATTCCACCTCTATTTAGTTTTAGAGTCCACCTCTATTCAGTTAAGGGGGCCCTCTATCTGGTTGTGGATCCTGCAGCTTGCAGGGAGTGATTGATCCATGTTAGGCAATCTCGTCTCACTCATTTCAGCCACACTTTTTATAAAAACACAATACATATTGTAAATTAACGTGTAGTGCTCAGTTCATGTCTTAGAGTTTATCATTTTTTGCCATGTGCCAGTGAAGTAAATGTTGAAGTTGTTACCTTTTGTTTTCTAATTGTGCATCAAAAACATATTGTATCCTGATGCAAAAACAATATGCATCATATCATGAAATTTGCATATTGTTAGATCACTGCAGACCACAGAAAATATGTGTGGCCTTCTTTTTGATAATGAATCAAATATTGAATCAATGGATCAGTAAATCAATCTTAACAATCAAAGCTTATTGGCTCATGGATATCTGAAGTTATTTGAAATCTCAAATAATGGAGAAGCAGTTACGCGGTATTGCTGCTTCATTTAAAGCGGAACAGAAAGTTAATCCAAGCTGGTGAATTTAAAGCTGGTGATTAGGACAAATTGAAAAAAACCTTTCCTGAAGAGAGATGTCATTCTGCCCGTCCTGAGGGAAGGTGGGACTCGGCCCGTCCTGAGGGAAGGTGGGACTCGGCCCGTCCTGAGGGAAGGTGGGACTCGGCCCGTCCTGAGGGAAGGTGGGACTCGGCCCGTCCTGAGGGAAGGTGGGACTCTCTGTCACTAAAGCAAAAGGGGTACTTTATAAATACTACGAAATACTACTTCTGTCTTGCCAGAGCTGCTCCTGTCAACTATAAGTGTTATTATTGCAAAATGGAAGCATCTAGAAGCAAGTGGAGGACTTAACATGTCCTAAGGGGAGACCCACCAACACTAATTTTGTAAGGCTTGGATCCAAGATAATCAAGTTGTGTTAATAAAATCTTGGCTTACTATGTCACGGCCAAGACTTAATAATCACAAATTAATTATCTTGTCTAGAAGCAACAGCTCAGCCACGAAGCAGTAGACCACACAAACTCATAGAATGGAGCCATTGAGTGCTGAAGTGCATCATGCCTGTCCTCTGATGAATCACTCACTAGAACTACGAATCACTTGTGGAAGCAACATTAGCAGAAAAAAAAAAAAAAAGTATGTTAAGAGCTTCACTAAATGGCTGAGCAGCTACACACAAGCCAAAGATGAAAATGCACAATGCCAATGCCAAGCTTTGGCTGGGGTGGTGTAAAGCGCTGCCCCTGGAGCAGTGGAAACTCATTCTGTGGAGAGACGACTCATACTTCTCTATCTGACAGCCTGATGGATGAGTCTGGGTTTTCGCAAATGCCAGGACAACATGACCAGCATGACTGCGCTGTACCGACTATAAAGTTTGGTGGAGGAGGGATAATGATATGGGGTTGTTTTTCAGGGGTTGGCTTAGACCCTTTAGTGGAAGGGAAGGGGAATTTAACACTTTAGCAGACAAAGACATTTTGGCCAGTTGTATGCTTCCAACTTCGTGGGAACAGTTTGAGGAAGACCCTTTCCTGTTCCAGCATGACTGAGCCCCAGATCCATAAAGACCTGGCTGGGTGAGTTTGGTGTGGAAGAACTTGACTGGCCCTCACAGAGCCCTGACCTTAACCACATTAAATACCTTTGGGATGAACTAGAACTGAGATTGTGAGCCAGGACCTCTCATCGAACATCTGTGTCTGACCACATAAACGATCTTCTGGATGAACAGGCAAAAAATCCCACAGACACTCTCCAAAATCTTGTACAAAGCTTCCCAGAAGAGTGGAAGCTGTTATAGCTGTGAATGGAGGAACCAACTCAATATTAAATGCTATGGATTTCCCATGGGTGTAACATGTACATGTCCCAGTACTTTTTGTCCATGTAGTGTATATCTGTGTGGCCTTCTTTTAGATAATGAATCAAATGGATGAGTCAAATATTGAAATCAATGGATCAGTAAATCAATCTTAACAAACAAAGCTTATTGTCTCATGGATACTGATCTGACCAGCTATTTAGGTACTGGAATATTTGGGGCATAAAAAGAGCATCACATAAGACTTACTTCCAAGTCAACTGCTAACTACCTTTGCTGAAAATAACTGCTTTGGTACAGCAACATTCGATGACTCACAACACACAGCATAAGACACCATACCCAGATCGACTTTAAATTCCACTGGCGTACAGTGTCTGAACTGATAAAGATTCTGATGCAGGTGTACTGATCTAGGATCAGATATCTGGCTTTCTTATGGTGATCTTAATCGCAGAAATGACCCTTGATTGACACTCTCACTCTCAGATGAATAACACAAGTTGTCCCAGATTTATCTCAATATGGTAATGTTTCATAAGCGACTGTGCAAAGCAAGTAGAATATATTCCATAACTGGGCTGCTGCCCTTGTGTTTGTTTTCTATTATTCTCCTGTCTACTTCTTAATGATCACGGACGAATTTGCAATTAAACGGGGCGAAGGCCGCTTTATTCAAATGAGGAAATCAACACATTAAAAAAAAACAAATGTGTTAGAGAGAATGAAATTACTTGTGTTCATTTATTTATGAGTAAATTAGTTTTGAAAGTGTGCTGCCCTGAATTCAATATGAAAAAAACATAAATAAAATATGAATGCTTTAATCATCTGAAGTCTCAGTGAAAATCTAAACAAGGAACCTACAGTCAAGGAGGACTAACAGTTGCCTTACTTTACTACTTGATGCGAAGTTATGAGTTAACCTATCTGTTACTCTACCTGTCCTCATGGAAGGGAATGCCCTTTCTCTCCTAAGGGCAGGAGTTAACTTACCTGTTCTGAGGGGGGGTATTACCTTACGTTTTGTTAGTGAAAGTGTTACCCTACCTGTCCTAAGTGGATGTAGTACTCTACATTTTCTGAGATGAGGTGTTCCTCTACGTGTTCTGAAGTGTTACATTACCTTTCCTGAACAGAGATCTCAATCTACTTCTCCCAAGGGAAGGTGTTACTCTACCTGTTCTGAGGGGAGGTGGAGCTCTACCTCCTGTTGTGAGGGGAGGTTTACACTACCTGTCTTGATGGAAGGTGGAACTCTACTTGTCCAAAGGAAAGGTGTTACTCTGCCTGTCCCATGGAAAGGTGTTACTCTGCGTGTCCAGAGGGACCGTGGGACTCTGCCTGTCCAGAGGGACCATGGGACTCTACTTCATGTTGTGAAGGGAGGTTTACACTGCCTGTCCTGATGGAAGGTGGAACTCTACTTGTCCAATGGGAAGGTGTTACTCTCCCTGTCCTGAGGGGAGGTGGAACCCTGCCTTTCCTGAGGGGAGGTGGAGTTCTACCACCTGTTGTGAGGGGAGATTCACACTACCTGTTCTGAGGGAAAGGTGGGACTCTGCCCGTCCTGAGGGAAAGGTGGGACTCTGCCCGTCCTGAGGGAAAGGTGGGACTCTGCCCGTCCTGAGGGAAAGGTGGGACTCTGCCCGTCCTGAGGGAAAGGTGGGACTCTGCCCGTCCTGAGGGAAAGGTGGGACTCTGCCCGTCCTGAGGGAAAGGTGGGACTCTGCCCGTCCTGAGGGAAAGGTGGGACTCTGCCCGTCCTGAGGGAAAGGTGGGACTCTGCCCGTCCTGAGGGAAAGGTGGGACTCTGCCCGTCCTGAGGGAAAGGTGGGACTCTGCCCGTCCTGAGGGAAAGGTGGGACTCTGCCCGTCCTGAGGGAAAGGTGGGACTCTGCCCGTCCTGAGGGAAAGGTGGGACTCTGCCCGTCCTGAGGGAAAGGTGGGACTCTGCCCGTCCTGAGGGAAGGTTTACACTACCTGTCCTGCTTGAAGATGTTATGTTACCTGTCCTGATGAGAGTTAATACCCACGGACACTAATTTTGTAAGGCTTGGATCCAAGATAATCAAATTGTGTCAATAAAATCTTGGCTTACTATGTCATGGCCAAGACTTAATAATCACGACTTAATTAACTTGTACCCATACTGTACTAAGTCATGGCCACACATTATTTGGATTAGGAAGGGATGTCACGATCAGAACTCCACAGTGGTCAAATTTCATAGTGTTATATTTTAAGTTCACATTTTAAACAGCAAACTATGTATTCCCTATAATGCCTTTTCATTCAACCTAATCTCTGAACATGAAAAGCAGCCAACTTGCCTTTCTTATAAACATTAGGCTTAAATTAAATACTTTATTGGCAAATGACTTGAGGAAATGGATCAGTGGGTTTATTGGCTCCATCAGTGTCACTTGGGAATTTAAGCATTTTCTGAAATTGCACACAAATAATGAATATAGAATATAGGCGTATATCAGTGATTACATGATTTAGCAACAAATAACAGATTTACATTGATCATTGCAATAAAAAAAATGTATTAGAAGTTAATTAGACTTAGAACGTGTGCAAGCACCCTTTAAAGGATGAAATGCTCCTGACAACTTTACTTTTTTTTACATAAATATTCTAAAAACCATGTGTGGTTGTAGACTTATTTTACTAAATCTCTCTAAAAACAAAGTCTTCAGGAGAAAAATGCTGACATATATTTAGATTTAGGTGGTTTACTGTGGGTTTCACCCATGTTTGCAGAGCAACGTACTGAAAAGAGTATTGTAAATAAAAGCAGAATTCAGTAGAAACATTCTTATTCAGATGCCGCTCCCATATGTATCAGTTTATGCAAAGAAACAGTTTAATAACTGAACCAATTCTGCTTAGACAAGAAATACAACCAGCTTATTTACAACACTTAGCCATTTTAACAAACTTAGAAGGTAAGCATCACCAAACCTTTCAAAAAATCCCATTATTTCTTTCTAAATTTGTTGTTTTAGAAGTTAGTGAGGAATAAGAAAGCACAGACACGGATACTTTCACCATCTAACAGGACGCAGAGCTGAGCAACAAACTTGGCCTTCAGGCAATCAGTCCACACTGCATCAAGACGAATAAACAAAGCAGCTGTATGAGGAAAACTCACTGAACACAACTCACACAAGCTGAAATATTAAAATATTAAGGCTGATAGATATAATTACATGCAAATATCACTATTGCAATGTGCAGAAGACCATGCTTACTTTCCCTCTGTGGCCATCTCTCTCTCTCTCTCTCACTCAGAGCACTGGACTTCGAGTAACTTCCAAATTCTGTCAAAATAAAAGTCCTCTTTTAAAAAATGAAACAAACTGACTCTCAACACAGAAAAAAAGTATTAAAAAAGTTTAAAGAGACTAGATTTTAAACACCTTAAAAGGGAAATTTTATTTTTGGAAAAAGTCTGTGTAATGGTTGATTGTAGAGAAGCTTACTGACTCAGAAGTCTTTACAGTGGTGGTGTTGGGAACTGGGGGTCACCATGACAACAACACAAATATAGCCATTCTATTTACTATACTATCCAAAATCCATCTTTGTGAGGTTTTATGTATTTTCAAAAAAGTAACTTTAAAGCAGAAGGGAAAAAAACTTTTAATGTAAGGTAATCAAGATAATATTCTTATATTTGGACCAATTTTGTTCTATACGTCCTGATATTTTGACACAGTGTACATGGGAGCTGGCATTTTCAAATTATGGAACAATTTTATATATATATATATATATATATATATATATATATATATATATATATATATATATATATATATATATATCACTTTCTGTGAGGGAGGTTTTAGAGGTAGACGTCTGGTTCCTATCACCACCACTGTGAACA
>NC_051217.1:42469857-42509857 GCF_015220715.1 Pygocentrus nattereri
CTCACTGGGATAGAGAAGTAGACTCCAAAGTAGGTGTACAGTAGATACTTTGAGAAAAACAAGGGCCTCAGACAGGCATTTGGAGGGAGTTGGCCAAGCTGGAGGACTTACTCTTTCTTTAGAGTTTGTTACAGTGTTGAAAACAACAACCAATCAAAGAATCAAATCAACTATGATCCAATGATGGCACGCTGCTTTATAGCATCAAGTTTGTATCATTATATCACTGAAGCCCCTTTAAACTGTTTTAAAATGGCATTGTGTAAGGTGATGGGATCCTTTCCTAGTTCACACAAGTTGGATTATGTAGCTGTAGTAGCAAGCTGTTCTTCGGAAACTGATCTAGCTGGCTAGTCTGACAGCTGGCATAAATATACCAAGCTACTTGGTCACTACTTGCAAGTCACTACCACTCCTTAAGAAGCTAAGTGGCAGAATAGTCTCTAAACTCTAATACAAAAAGAAGAAACTGTACATAAGCAGGATCCAGAAACGCTGCCACCTTCTCTGGGCCCGAGCTCACAGACTCAGAATAATGATACCAGGCAGTAATCTAAACAAAATAAACGTGACTATGACTGACCTTGGGTGACATAAGTATGGAAAAGTATGGAAAAGGTACAGGCTTCAAAAGGGCTATTATACATTCTTATAGACAGTATATCAGAAACAGATATAGCATAAACATGGTCAAGCCTATTTGAGACACCTTAACATTTATTGAGGCAAGTGTGTGATGATGTAGCCATGCAGTTAGCACAATGCTAATCAGTGAAGTTTAATTGGAATTACTTGCTAGCTACATTAGCTTCATAGCTCTGGTGCAAAACTAACCAAAACTAACCATTACTGCAAAGTCAAGACATTGTTGTCTCAAAAATGTATTAAAACAAAAACTCCCACACACACATGCCCATGCACACACACAGACCAAAGAGATGGCGAGGGCTGGAGCTCACAGAAGGGGCGGTATGCCTTTGAAATGTCTCAAGGACTCCTTTGATATTAAAGTGTACGGCCAGCTTAAGCAGTTCCATTTCCCCTGGCTGAAGAGAAGCATGCTAAAACACTGAGATCCTGTCGAAACTAGTGCTGTTTAAACAGGAATCTACAACTAATCTCCCCTCCCATCCCGTCAGGTGGAATAAATCTTACTGATACACTGCATGGCGCCACTCGCTGGGGCTCACTGGGAAAAATTGCTGTTGATAACGAATGATGAAGTAATGCAAACTATCCTTCGGCCTGCCTTACTGTGTTTCTTCCTTTATGCAACAGTGTGATGTAATGTACACATGATTAAGCCCATGTATACACCGGGGGATTGAGACAGCTGTGCTTCAGCACTGCTAATTGCGTCCAAGTTTAGACTCAACATATTTGTTAAAACATATGCATAAAAACATGCATTTTCTTAGGAAAGCTTGGTTATCACTGGCCACTTTATTAGAAACCCCAAATTTGTGCCTCCTCTCATTGGCGACCTATGGAGAAACAAATACCTTGTACTTCTGCTCAGTGGCCACTTTATTGGAAACCCCAAATACGTGCTTCCACTCAGTGGTCGCCTAATAAGAAACACCTACTTTGTACTCTGTTCAGTGGCCGTTTTAGTGGAAACCTCAAATTTGTGCTTCCACTCACTGGCCACTTTATTGGAAACACCTACCTTGTGCTTCCTCTCACTGGCCACTTTAGTGGAAACACCTACCTTGTACTTCCTCTGGCCACTTTAGTGGAAACACTTACCATCCGCTCACTGGCCACTTAATTAGAAACACCTACTCACTGGTTACTTTATTGGAAGTTCTCAACCTATATCTAATCTGATCTAATAACGGGGGCAGTCACGGGTTGGAGGATAGGGAACTGGCCCTGTGACCGGAATGTTGCCGGTTTGATCCCCAGAGCTGAGGTGTCCTTGAGCAATGCACCAAACCCCCAACTGCTCCCCAGGCGTTGCTCACTGACCCCTAGTGTGTGTGTGTGTGTGTGCTCACTAGTGTGTATGTGGTATTTCACTTCACGGATGAGATAAATGTGGAGGTGAAATTTCCTCGTTGTGGGACCAATAAAGGTCACATAATCAATACACTTTATGTGGACGCTGGGCAGCTGCTGATCACCATGGATACTAATACAAGGGTAGAATAAGAGAAACTGCTGGATAAAACAGAAGATAGCAGTACAGCTGCCCACCTTAAGATGGGCATCAACTACCTTCCTTCTTCCTTCCAGACCTATTTCTTCGCTTTTTGAAGTTTTTTGAAGTTTCTTGTTCCAAAGACTGTAAGAGTCGTGCTTCTGAAGCTGGCCTTTAAGTGCCACTAGCCCTGTTCACTGGAGTCCATTTAGTAGACTTCAAACCTGAATGATTACTCCATTCATGTCAGACTGGGTGCAGGTGTGGGTTTGAAAGCTAACAATTCATTTGAATTCAGTTCATTTGATAAGCAGCAATCCTGAAAACTTTCCCGTTCCACCTTAAATAGTCCAGCAGTTCTGATGCCTGAAGTGCCAGAATGTGACTGCTGCACCATTTAAGGTGGAACGGGAAAATGATCTGACTTCAGCTTCATAGCACCAAAGAATTAGCGGTGGGTGATAATAAATAATTGCCCCCCTCTTTGAAGGCGTATGATGCCCTAAATGTAGCTAAAGCCCAGCAGTGAGGAGCTGAACTTTCCCCTCCTCTGCTGTCCCTGCAGACGGGCAGGGTCGCCCACAGAGCAGCGCCAGTAGCTGTTAATGAAGTGATGCTCTTTTTATTTGAGGGTCCCGTTTCATAGAGGAAGATTTTCAACCACTACTCCTTATAACTCAGTTCCAAGGAGCAATATGACACTCGAAAACAAGGTGTAGGGGTAAAAATAAGAGATGGGACTGGGCCACGGACTGTTCCTCATATGGCTGGTGGCCATTTGAAGGGTTAACAATATTTACACAGCACAGCAACATTTTCTGCTATGATGTGGTCCAATTTTTGCATATAACAAATTCAGTTCATGATGAGTCATGAGACGAGAGCGTTCTGCAGTCTGCAAGTAAAAACCTCAGCAGAGCATTTTTAGACGACTATATGGGGAGCATTGTTCTATTTTTAGCTCTTTATGGTCAACACGCTGTCAGCTTGAGCTCACTTACTGGGTTTCTCTCCCTCTCTGAACGTCATTGGTAAATATTGGCAGACAACTTGAGCAGAAGTGATGAAATCTTCCGTTCTTGGCCAGACTGACCTCACACTGCTATTGGTTATTCCACGAGAGAGGAGGAGAGAGAGGGAGAGAGAGAGAGAGAGAGAGAGAGAGAGAGAGAGATCCAGAAGGGGTATTTTGATCTGACCAGTGCAATAAACCTGCAGCACCAGTCTCCATCTTCCAGCTCCCAAGCTCACTCAGGCAGCGCAGAAGAAGACAGAAACAAGGTCTATCCATCTGAAGCTGTGATGTAATTGGGGCCTGTCAGTCTTTGACAGTAAGAACGAGCACATCCACAGTCTGTTCCTTCAAACTGTGTAAAGCAGACGTAATAAACAAAGCATGTACCAAAT
The DNA here is from genome assembly GCF_015220715.1 of Pygocentrus nattereri. Lineage (NCBI taxonomy): Eukaryota > Metazoa > Chordata > Actinopteri > Characiformes > Serrasalmidae > Pygocentrus > Pygocentrus nattereri. The sequence continues at coordinate 42,473,408 of NC_051217.1, forward strand.
CATGAAATGTGCAGTCTCTGTTGTTTTGGCTCTTGTTCTTTATAGAAAACAAATTTTACTGGCTGTGTGTCCAGCCCCACATTATTAACCACTCACCCAGCCTTCATACCTAGGCCCAATCCCATTTCTCCTTTTTACCCCTACCCCTTGTTTTCGTGTGTCACCCTAACCCCTTGGAACTGAATTACAAGGGGTAGTGGTTGAAATTTTGCCCTGTGAAACGGACAAGATTTCATAGCAAAAAAACCCAACACTGCTTCATTAACAGCTACTGGCGCTGCTCTGTAGGCGACCCTGCCCGCCTGCAGGGACAGCAGAGGAGGGGAAAGTTCAGCTCCTCACTGCTGGGCTTTAGTTACATTTAGGGCATCATACGCCTTCAAAGAGGGGGGCATTCATTCACCCCGCATTCACCCGTTCATCCTACAGAGGTTTAGCCTCACCCATTCATCCTACAGTCGTTTAGTCTCACCCATTCATCCTACAGCTGTTTAGCTTTACCCATTCACCCTACAGCTGTTTAGCCCCACCCATTAACCCTACAGCAGTTTAGCCCCACCCATTCCCATTGAAGTGATGTGGAGTGTCGCTAATGCAGAAGGTCTCTTATTGGTATAGTGTAGGGTGGTTACCCAGGTGGGGGATTGAACCCCAGCCTACAGCGTGGAAGGCAGAGGTATTAACCACTACACTAACCAACCACCGACTGCACAGAGACATCGAAGCTGACAGATTAAATGCTGACTGATAGAGAAGTACCTTCATATTTTTCTGTCTTTGAGAATTTCAGTCTGAACTCAGTGGTGTGTTTCCCATTTCAACATGGAATGCTTTCTGAACAAGGCACAATACAGGGCAGCCAATCAAAACAGTACTCATTTACATATATAAGGTGAAGTCTAAAACAAGAAAGTATAGAAAAAGAACAAACTACTGGTCGAACTGTGTTTCGAGGATCAATCACATCATCCCAGAGGTGTTTCCGCTCTGTAAGGCCTCAGGGAAGAAAGCAAGGCCAGATTACATACTGTGGAGGAAAATACAGGTGAAGCAAGCAATAAAGGATCAGGAACAAAGTGAAAATCAATCAAAACACGCACGAGAAACCACAGCCACAATGACAAGTCAAATTCTGCCCCTGCACCAAGAGAACAGCACAAACTTGCGGGTTTGCAGCATGCAGGATGTTCATAAACAGCGGCACGGCATTTTCTGACCTCATACAGAACATGACCACTACATTTTGGACATAAAATTTGATATTATGTCATAATATTAAAATATTATGAAGAGACCCTTATTAGTCCCACAACGGGGAAATTTCACCTCCGCTTTTAACCCATCCGTGAAGTGAAACACCACATACACACCAGTGAGCACACACACACACAATAGGGGGCAGTGAGCACACTTGCCTGGAGCGGTGGGCAGCCCAATCTGCAGCACCCGGGGAGCAGTTGGGGGTTAGGTGTCTTGCTCAAGGACACCTCAGTCATGTGCTGTCAGCTCTGGGGATCGAACCGGCAACCTTCCGGTCATGAGGCTGGATCCCTAACCTCCAGCCCACGACTGCCCCCATGTAGTATGTAATACATTAAAACACATTGAATTAGTGATTATTACACTGAGGTAGCTGTTTAACTGCCCACCTGAAGATTTGGCCCTGTCTTAGCCCAAAGCTCAAGGCTAGAACATGTCTATGACTTGTACTCCAAGTTAATGGCAGAAGAGAAAGAGGCTGCTTACTTTAAAGGGCCTGTGTCATGTAAAACCAAATGTTCCCAACTTTAAAAAGTGTAGTATACAAACATTGTTAAAGTTTTAAAACATGCTATTCACTCCAAGTCCGTACAGCCCATATATAGAAACACAGCTGCAAAAACAGCCGATTGTGAAATCATTGGGATGAAGGCTATGGGCCCTTTAACACATTACACTAATTACATTCAACCTACATTGGGGCAGCTTAGCAACTATTCCCACTACAATTAGGATTCACTATATACCTTTAACTTAAAGTACCATGGAATATAATATAAACAATTAAAAATGTTATGGAATACTTTTCCCTACTTTTTTCTAAGAGTTTGATGTAGTCCTTAAACACTCTGAAATTTTCAAAACATTAAAGAGCCCATTTCCTTCTATTTTCATATTTTGATTTTTTTTCCGTAAGGTTCACTAATATCCTTCGCCTTGTATTTTTGTACACAATAATTTAATTTATTCATGATCATTTTTCAACCTCTATTCATCCCTCGGAATGAAACAGGCTGTTGTTATTACTGTGCCTTTAACACTGATATATGTAAATGTCCTCTGTTCTAATTGGCGGCTGTGTGTATAAGCAGTGCTTGCTTAAACACTCCGTATAGCTTCAGTGTGAATGGGTGGAGCCAAACTGCTGCAGGCTAAAATGGTGGATACATGTAAATGTGTTGGTTTTTGTGACATCACAAACACAGTAGGAACAAAACAGGACGTTTTTGCGACTTCAATATATGAATGATGTGGACTGGGGAACGAATGGAGCGTGAATGAATGGGCGGGGCTTTACTGTTAAAGGTTAAATAGATGTATATATGCAAATGTGTTGACTTTTGTGACATCACAAAAACAGTGAATTCAAAATGGGGTGTTTTTGCATCTTAGTTTCTATACATGGACGGTATCATCTGGGGAATTCATGGTGTATTTTACATACTACATCAAACTTCAAAACAGTTATGAAAATTCAGTTTTGGACTTTGGAAAATTCTGAAGTCAGTTTCATCCATGGACTTGAACTTTTTACTGTTTTTGTGATGTCACAAAATCAACTGTGTAGTGTGTGTTGTGCCCAAATTTGCAGCTCTGGGTCTAAGCTTGATTTCTCTATGGCAATAATGAATGGGTTTTTGAGAAATGGCCTCTATTGCGCCCTGTGATAAATAAAATGGTTCAGAACCATTTCTGGTATCCTGCCTTCAGCCCAATGACCGCTGGGATAGGCTCCAGCACCCCCAACCAAGCCCCCCACCCCCCTCCCGCAACCCTGAGGGAGAAGCGGCTTAGAAAATGTGTGTGTGTGTGTTCAGAACCCAACATGTTTTGTCCTGTGCACATTTCAATATATCATAGGATCTTCTGAATGGCAAGGCCATTAAAAAGTCATAATACTAATATGACATGTAAACTAATGCTGCTGTGCCATCAATGTGACATCACTAAGCTGCTTGAAAGTAAGGCAAGTGGTCTGACGAATTCTGCTCTCTTAAATCACCTTATCAAAAAAATACTACTAGAATTAAAACTACGAAGCTGAAATCAGCCTCTTTTTCAAATTTTCCTGTTCCGCCTTAAATTATGCAGCAGTTATGACCATTTAATGTACCATTTAAGTTGGAATCCAAATAAGTAGCTGGCGGACGTCCTTATCAGAAAATATTACAACATTAAAAGAATAATTCGAATTTTGAAAGCCTATATCAGCCTATCAGGGGATAAGTAGTACTATTAAGCTGAGGTTGTATTGAATTAGCATTAAAACACAATAAAAGTTACTATGCTTTACAAATGATATGCACATGCTCGGTAGGACCGCTAAATGGCGGTAGTATCTCTTTGTGGCCTGTCCACCTTTTTCAAGGATGACCAACAGAGTATTAAAAGAGGTGAAAACCACTTTTAGTCTAGTCGTGTTGAACAGTGTAGCGAGTAGAGAGTGCAGGTCAGCTTGTGGAAAAAAAGTGTGCTGGTTTCTGCTTATTGTTTTTAGGAGGCTGCCAGTCTATCAATGCGCGGTAGCATTATCTTACATGTATCAATGTTCACATTTGGACTCTTTAATGACCTCCTAACTCAGAGCATCCAGCGATATTTGGGAGAAAAAAAGTGACTTACAATTTGATCATTTTACACAGGTAGGCAAAGTGTTAGGAGTCTTGCCCAAGGACTCTTATTGATATAGTGTAGGGTACATACCCAGGTGGGGATTGAACCCCAGGCTACAGCATAGAAAGCATAGGTGTTATCCACTACACTAACCAACCACATTTTTTGTGCGGATGCTATTTGTCTTGACCTAATGTTAATACTATGTTTTTTGTTGTCCTGGATATTTTGTTGCCAACTGAATTGCAATTTTAAGGATAACAACAAAGTACTTCGACTTGACTAGAACGAACTCCAACCCTAATCCACCACACTTGATCGGACTGATCAATATCTGCCTGAATTAGAGAAGTCTGATCAATATCTTGTGAAGTCTTTAATGAACTGGGTCAGATGTGTTAGATTAGGGCTCGGTAGGAAGGCGGGAGGAGGGTTAGGAGCACTCAACTGCAAACGTAATGTGCAAACGCTTCCTTTTTCATCAGTCAAGTGAGTTTGCAGGAGGCAATGAGCCAATGAGGAGAGTACCGCAAATCCACAATTTGCCTGTGGCCAGCAAACGCATGGATACTCTCTGGTGCTGACGTTTTACTCCTGGGACGGCCAACCAGTCCTGAAGGACTGCAGTGCTGCATTATGCTTTTTCCATGTTAAAACATGCGAGGAATTCACTGGTGACTCATATCAAAACTTTTTTCTTAAATTTTCCACTTTTTTTGTGGGCTTTTCACATTGATGGGTGTAAATGAACTCATTTTAAACTGCCAGCTTATTTTTGTGCTGCATTCAAAAAAGCAGTCTGGGTTAAAATGTACAATACATACGGTTTGGTCCAAAATCTTCCAAGAGATTCAGAAAAAAAAACACACTTCAGCTGCTCCTTTTGGATGCGTGGATTCTTTGGAAAGCTGCATTGATCCATCTGCTTCCTGACACCCCAGAACAGCACAACGTTTAATCGCTATCTTCCACTCTGCTGCAGACTGCAGGAACAACACTCCATATCACTTCAGTGGGAGTGGGTGGAGCTAAGCTTATGCATATTTAAATAAAGATTATAGATAAATACATAGGCTATAGTGGCTCTATAGACTTGAGAGTGAGTGAGCTAATGAGATGCTTTCATTTTAAAATAGCAAGGATATGATCATCCATCTCCTCCATGATCAGCATCTTCCTTCTGTACTGGGATGTTTTTGTGAGTGAATGATGGCATCAGTGAGTATTTGAGTATCAGAGGTGATTAACCCCAAATTGACCCAAAGTGTGCAAATGTAGGCAAAAACAGTCAAAAACACAGGCAGAAGGTCAAAGTCCAAAATCAACAACCATGCAAACAATCTGAAGAGCGGTCCTGCACAAGAAACATACCAGAATAAACACTCAGTAGATCACAGACTGGATTCAACACCTGGCAACCTCCCTATTCAAAAGCCTTATATACTAAAGTAGATTTGTCATATGATCAATAACACAGGTGACACGTTAGAGTGAGAGCGCTGACAGGAGCGCAAAGTCATGTGAGGTGTCAGGTGACCTCCCGGAGAGTTCTGGGAGGTTGAGTCCAGGTGAGTATCATTGTTTGCTGGCTGTGTGGAAGTCATGTGATCTCCTAGAGGATTCTGGGAGATCAAGTCTGAATCCAACGAGGCACTCAGAGGATGCATCACAGTGGGCAGCAGATTTCAGAGGTAATTGACCCAAATGTGCAAAATATGTGCATCAGTTTTCAGTGGAATTTGACCCAAAATATACAAAATATGTGCAGCATTTTTTTCTGAAGTAGTTGACCTGAAAAGTGCAAAATGTGTTTTGTAATTTTCAGAGGGAGTTGACCCAAAATGTGTTAAATGTGTGCAGCAATTTTCAGGGGAAATTAACCCAAAATGGGCAAAATATATGCAGCAATTTTCTGAGGTAGTTGACCTGAAAAGTGCAAAATGTGTTTCCTAATTTTCAGAGGGAGTTGACCCAAAATGTGTTAAACGTGTGCAGCAATTTTCAGAGGTAGTTGACCCGATGTAACAGCACAGAATGAGTCAGACGCTTGTGGTAAAGATGATCAAGAGAGGCTTTACTGACGGAAACAGACTCGTAGTCACAAAGCAGGCGTGGGTCAAAACCAGAAAATACAACCAGATCCAAAACATAACAAATCAACAGAACAATCCAAAGGACGAGGCAAAAGGACAAATTCCAGAAGACAGTCCAAAAGGTCAAAAAATGGTGAGAGATCAAAAGGCAGACAATCCAAAGGGTTAGGCAAAACACAGAGTCGGGAAAAACAGGCGAAACGGTCATAAACAGCCCATCAGATAAACAACAGAGCGCTGAGTAGGTCAAAAACAATACCTGAACTAAAGGTATCGCATGATCTTATGACACAGGTGAAACAAATTAGTATTCAGGAGAATGAGAGCACTGAGAGGAGCGTGAAGGCAGTCCAGAGGCCGCAGGAGTCATGTGATCTCCCTGAGGATTCTGGGAGATGGAGTCCGAGTGAGAGTCAGAGCCTGAGGGATGTGCAGAGCAGTTTTCAGAGGTAGCGTTCAGTGAACAATGGCATGAATATCAGTTCAAGTGCTTATGAAGTCCGTCAGCAGTTTGGAGTAACATTCAAATGCAGTGAGCATACAGTTCAAGCAGTGTTTATACTCATGATTTGGCGGGAGCTGTGAGTGTGACCAGTTGAACTGCTCCAGGGGAGAAAGTGCTCTAATTAAAGCTGCAGTTTTGTGGATTAAAAGCATTTTTCTTTCTTTATGGAGAGCAGACACTGCAAATAATGTATCTTCCCAAATGAGTTGATCTTAAATCTAGTGAATATATCTAAAGGTCTCGTTTTGAGGTGGTGGTCAACTCATCATAAGATCTTTAAACTTTTTATGTCTAGACATATTTTACGTTTACTTAAGTGGTTTGAGAAGCAGATAACATTGCTTATTTCAAGCATATTTCTTAGACCATGCAAAATATGTACAGATATATAGAGAGAAGGCGACTTAAACAAGTCAACAGGTCTAGTTAAATTGAAGTTAAATGGAAGCAAGAACATATTAGATATATACACTAGTAAATTCACTCGGATACCGTTTTTAGCAGTGTAATGTTAACACAACCACACAATGGGCCTCGTTCATGAAAGCTGTGCAGGAGAAATTGAGCATAAATCATTTGTAAAGTGTTTTTTTTACGTAAATTCCCGCATTTAGTGCTCGTAGTCTCAATTTTGGTACAAGCAAAATGTACAGCTGCTCCTGGCCACATGCACAGTGTGCATAATGTCCAGAAGACACCCAAAATATCACTTGATATGACCACACTGTGGTTTAAGTAACACTAAAGAATTCAGTAGAACATGAGAGGGAGAGCGGTCGAGACGAAGGCACCATAACACACGACCTTGAGTGTTCTATTGATTTTATACAACAGTTAAATTCATAAAGTAAGAAATTAATAAACTGAGCCGTGAACTCGGCGTTTAATATATTTTAATGTTTGCAATTCCTTCATCCAAATTATAGCTCCTTAACGAGCAGCTTGTTGCTATGTCAGAATAACGAGCTCCGCCCACTCGGTGCAGCAGGTACTATTTGGGCCGGGATCATTCTCAGCACTGCAGTAACGCTGATGTGGTGGTGATGTGTCGCGCTGGTCTGAGTGGATCAGAGAGTCTCACTGTCACGGCTGGACTGAGAATAGTCCACTAACCAAAGACATCCAGCCAACAGTGTCCTCTGACCACTGATGAGGGACTAGAGGATGACCAACAGAAACTGCAGCAGCAGATGAGCTGTCGTCTCTGACTTTACATCTACAAGGTGGCCCGACGAGGTAGGAGTGTCTAATAGAGTGGACAGTGAGTGGACACAGTGTTTAAAAACTCCAGCAGCACTGCTGTGTCTGATCCACAGACTAGCACAACACACACTAACACACCACCACCACGTCAGTGTTACTGCAGTGCTGAAAATGATCCACCACCCAAACAGTACCTGCCCTGTGAGGGTCCATGGGGGTCCTGACCACTGAAGAACAGGGTAACAGAGTATCAGAGAAACAGATGGACTACAGTCTGTAACTGAGTGCAGCTATACAGTAAGTGGAGCTGATATAGCCCAAGAGCTCCCTTATATGGTGGTTATTTTTTTTTTCATTCATGGGCGTGGATTATGGTAATTGTATGCTAACTGTAGCTGAACGTGCATGCACGCCCAATTTGCGAGTCATTGGTATCATTCATATCAGGTCATTAACAGACACATCATATCAATCATTAACAGACACGTTTTTTACTAATAAATCTGTTGTTTGTCCAGATTCGGTGGGGAGTTTTGGGGAAGGTCGTATTTGTAATTTCCTTGCCGTTTGCTCACGTTTTCACGAAGGTTTCATGAATATGACCCAGTGTTCACGCTTTCATCGTCGGAGGTGAGATTTAGTCCCTGCAAAGGATGAAATACCCACACTTACACACACAGAGAGCCCCAAATCCACTTTGACTGTCCCACAGCAGGGTGTACCTTATTGTGTTAGACTTCTATTAGTGGACTGAATCTTACATGAGCTGTTGCACCACAGAGGGATCATGAACAGAGGCAGGCACATCCGTGTAAAACACATGAAATGAAACCAAACATAGAGATTTAATCTCCTATACCAATGCGTTCGGCCTCCGGTGTGGATGTTCAGCAGGTCCGGTATTAGTAGTAATCTGTGTGATGTCTCTGACCAGCACACTGTTTATCCTGCAGCTCTGGGGAAACAAAAAAATGACCAGTCCTCTTTTTTTACCATCTCATCACAGGAAGGTATATAATAACCCTGAATAGGAAATGCACAGAAAATGAAACATGTCGTTAGTTGCTTAGTTATGTGATGAGCTGCATTACATCTGACTTGCATTCATATTGACAGGTTCACGTCTGCACTGACAATGTAATGTTCGTTTCATTAAATGACAATAAAAACATGGCAAAAATATACTGGATAGTTTTTTTCTTTCTGCCAAAGAAGACACAGCGTGCAACAATGAGATTTGAATTCTGACAAGCACAAATATAGTATACAACCCCAGTTCCAAGAAAGTTGGGACACTGTGTAAAATGTAAATAAAAACAGAATGCAATGATTTGAAAATCTCATAGACCCATATTTTATTCACAATAGAAACCAGAGCATTTATCAGATGTTCAAAGTGAGACTGGGGTTCAATCCCCACCTGGGCAAACACCCTACACTGTACCAATAAGAGTCCTTGGGCAAGACTCCTAACACTGCCTTGGCCTGCCTGTGTGAAAATGATCAAATTGTAAGTCACTCTGGATAAGAGCGTCAGCCAAATGCTGTAAATGTAAATGTTGATTGCAACAACACGTCTCAAAAAAGTTGCAACTAGAAATGTAAGTGTTACTAATAAAAACAGCTGGAGGAGCAATTTGCAACTAACTTACATGACTGGGTACAAAAAGATCATTTTAGAAAGGTAAGGCCTCTCAAAAGCAAAGATGGGCAGAGATTCACAAATCTGCGAAAAACTGTTCCTCAATGTTCCTCAATGATCCTAGTCTGAGTGGATCAGACCTTGGATATCCCACATATTGGATATCCCACATATATGTACTGTACATAATATTATCAAAAGATTCCAAGAATTTGGAGAAATCCCTGTACGTAAGGGATAAGACAGACGGTCAATATTGGATAGCTTGTGATCTTTGGGCTCTCAGGCAACACTGCATTAAAAACAGGCATTATTCTGTATTGGAAATCATTGCATGGACTCAGAAACACTTCCAGAAACCACTGGAGCTGCTAAACACAGCTCGCCATGCAATCCACAAAAGCAAATTGGGCCAAAGCTCATTTAAAATGAGGCAAAATGGAAAACTGTTCTGTGGACAGATGAACCAACATGTGAAATTCTTTTTGGAAACCATGGACGCCGTGTCCTGAGAACTTAAGAGGAAAGGCACCATACAGCTTGTTATCAGTGCACAGTTCAAAAGCATGCATCTCTGATGGTCTGGGGTTGCATGGTATGGCATGGGTAGCTTACATCTCTGGAAAGGCTCTAGAAATGCTGAACAGTATCTAGAGATTTTAGAACAACACGTACTCCCACCCAGACAGCGTCTCTTTCAGTGAAGGTCTTGCATATTTCAGCAAGACGATGATAAACCACACACTGCTTCCTTCACAACAGCATGGCTTCGAAGAAGAAGAGCTGAACTCTTCACTTCCCAGTTTACAGACTGTCGTTAAAAGAAGTTGGGATGCTACACAATGGAGGATGCGGCCCTGTCCCAACTTTTTTGAGATGCATTGCTGCCATCAAGTTCTAAATGAGTTCATGTTTTTCTTGAAATGGTAAAAATGTCTCACTTTCAACATCTGATATGTGTTCTATGTTCTACTGTGAATAAAATTTGGGTCTAAGATTTGCAAATCATTGCATTCTGGTTTTATTTACATGTTTTTACCCAGCGTCCTGAGTTTTTTGGGAAAGGGGTTGTAAATTGAAAGTCTAAAATCTGCACAATCCACAGAATTTCTTCACTTGTTTCAATGGCTTTGGGTGAGAAATTATCCATATAACATCGATCCTCATCAATAACCACAACTTCTAAGGACTAAAGGTGACTTTTTGATTGTAACGCATCAAAGTTTCTTGACCTGCTGCATAATTGTCAGCCACGGAACTCATTGCAAGATTTCTAGCATCAAAAAATGATGCAGACGTTTTGAAGTTGTTCAGAATCAAAAGGAATCTTGATCGCCTGAGAGAGCTGCTCTGAGCTTCTGAGATATTCAAAAAGGGAAGCGTTTATGAGAACAGAAGCATGTACACCATGGAGGCAATGTAGAAATCAAAATGACTAGCGTTGCGTAGGCTATGAAATGTCTAAACCCATCAGCACCCAACACTGAGCCCTGAGGTACACCCTGAAATCCAAAATTAATTATTCGCATTACCATGACGTCTGTAAAATACATTCTGAGATCACAATTACCCTCACTGACATTTTTTTTGCAATTTTGCCGGCAAGCAAACGTGGTAGGCAACAGTATACATGCAGCTCATCAAGAGTTTGGGGACAGCTCGATTTTAAATACAAATAAATGAGCAGGTTTTCTTTTTCGATTTGCAATGACTGAAGCACATCAAGTAGAAAGATAAAAGCATTGTGCCACTAAAATAGCAACTGGTAAAAGTGCTCCCTTAGGAATAATGCCAAAGCTCATGCCTGTTATCAGCTTGCTGTGAGGTCAACTCTCATCAGCACTCAAACCCTTCATGTGTTTAAACCACCTTTGGGCCAAAAGTGTTTTAATATGTAATTCAACCCCTTAAATGTCCAGGGCCCACCAGCAGGCCCAAAGTTTTATTGCACACTTCTATAGCCTAAAAATAGCTCAGCCAGTTTGCCCTGAAGTCCCTGTAGTTACTGAATAATCAAGACTTAGTAGCCTGAGATTTTAACAGGCTAATAAAAATTTGGAAATGACAAATCATCAGTCTTTTTTATTATTTTTTTTAAACGAGAGAAAATTCTGTCTATTCCTTAAAAAATAAAACATTCCTTTGAATTAGGCCTGTTCTGATAACAAAATTCTCTTATTGAGGTAGCCGTGTGGAAAATATGCGTTGGGTGGAAGGGTTTTTTCCTTTGCCTTAACTTTACCTTTTTCCATCAAGACTTTGCACAACAACAACAACAACACTAACAATAATAATAACAATAGTAATAATAATAAGAGCTCCACTTCTCATCATTCTGAGATGGTCCCTAAAACTGAAGTAGGTGTGTGATGGCACATGAATTAAAGCTTAATCTTTGTTAAATAAAGAGTATAGTAATTGTGCAGTTCAGTAAATACTGTGGTTTTAGTATATTGCCATCTTTGATTTGACCATGAAACTGTAATTAATCTTGGAAGAATTAAGGGACTTACAATGTCACATGAATTGTACTGTCCTAAGCTGTGGTGTCTCTGGAAAATGAACCTGATGCCTTTTTGTCAGAGGCCATTGTGACTGATGTCTAGTTGTACGAGAGCTAAGATATAATTGTTTTTCCCTGAAACCTGAAGCAGCTTTTTCTGATGTCTGGAACTGCTGGGTCATCAGGTGATCCTCGGGCCCAAAGAGAACCACTTAGTGTAGATGTTACCATGACAATGTCCATGATGTCAGTCCAGTCAGAGTGAGATGAGCAGCAGTGAGCAGTGCTTGTGTTTTTAATGACTTTAAAATGACGTCAGACTCAGGAAAACATCCTTCACATGTCCTTATTAAAGAAGGCCGAGAAGAAGACGTCGTGTTCTGAGACACATAAGCTGGACGTCCGTCCCACCGCCGTCTTTTAAAGATCAGAGCATGAACTTCGTCTCCTTTGCAGACCAGTTTCTGCTCCGCCATGCTGAATGTTAAATTTTTGCTATGATGTGACGATCATGCACAGAACATACTTAAATATTTCGATAGGGAATGTAATCAGATACAGGCGTTTACACGGATATTATTCTTCTATTTAGCTAATTATTTACAGGATTACCTACCTTGTTCAATTGGGTAGAAACTGTATTCCAAATGGCCTCAATCAGACTAGTTTATTCTGACTGAGGAGTTTACAGTCTGATTGAGCTATTAGTCAGATTATTAATGGATTATTCGGCTGCATGTAAACATGGGTGGTTGGTTAGTGTAGTGGATAACTTCTACGCTGTAGACTGGGGTTCAATCTCCACCTGGGTCAGCACCCTACACTACACCAATAAGAGTCCTTGGGCAAGACTCCTAACACCACCTTCACCTACCTGTATAAAACAATCAAAGTCGATAAGTCACTCTGGATAAGAGCGTCTGCCAAATGCCGTAAATGTAAACATGGCTACTGAGGGAACCGTAGTAGGTCAGTGATGGCACTTTGTAATACAAATCATTGAAAAATATGTTTTCAAATGGTAAACAGTATTATTACAAGCCCTTCTACAGTGCACAAAGCAGCTTCAGTTTTTAGCCCATTTCTTTAGAAGCAAAATATATTGCCCCTGATGTTTCACTCATCCACGCATGACCAACTGGTGCATTGTAAACAGATAAACAGATGAATTTCAGTTAAATTTTATAACCATTCTTTCTGATTTCTGGTGTAAAATAAGTCTAATCTATTAATATTTTATGTTCAGTAACACATTGGAGTTGGCACTGGTGTTGAAAATTGGCCTAAAATGAAAAATTCAAGCCAAAAATGTTTTGTTTTCCTGTGGTAATGATAAATAGTTGGGCCTTGAGGTGGAAAGGCTGTCCTAAAGCGTACATTTTATACGTATTATAGACAGTCTTTGGAGCAGCCATGATATTTACTTGCTACGACAGCACTCAGTGCATCCCTCTGAATGAATATTAGTTAATTAATAATCTTAGTTATGCTCATGTATGTGCATGCTAGTGTCTTGCTATAGCTTAAGTGAAATAAATCAGTAAATTACAGTGTTAGCGATTGAGTGTTGGGTCTACAACTGCAGTAACCCAGTTACCTGTTACTGGGCATAGACTTTCCTGGATGAAATCAAAAAGAAGGGCATCCACAAATTTTCAGTTCATAGCATTTATCAAACTGTCAGAATAGGCGATAGATATATGGAACATCCATTCGGTGGAAGTTCTGTAGCCCACATGGCACAGTTAGCAGGGCTTTGGAGAACCAGGCTTTAACGTTTAACATCTCAACCACTAAAAGAGTGCAGATAAAAATAAGAGCCGCCCTGAATAGTTCCGCGCCTGGCCGTGGGGTGTCTGTGTCCCAGTGCCGCTGATATAACCCCAGATCAATATTTAATGTTCATTTTCAAGCTGTCTGCAAATATCTGGAAAATTGGCCGGCTCCAGCTTGGCGGGGCCGCGACGGAGATTGGAGTTAAATATATTACTGGAGGACAAGTGAAGTCACAACTCATCGTCTAGGAGATGGGCACATCGCGCCGGAGCCCTGACAAAGACATGAATCCTCCTGGAGAAAATAAAGCAATTTCAATGGCCACGAGTGATTCTCACATACTCACACATGCACACGCTTACAGCTATTCACTCATACGTATGCGCACACACTGCCAATAAAGATGACAGAGGCCATAAATTTGAGCATTATTTATGGCAAGTATGATCAATGTGGCACAATTTGCAATAACAGTGCTTTAGTCTCAGGTGCATCGCAGTGCCCGAATGCAACCTGTTACGAGCAGAAAGGCCAAGCTCTGCTTACGGGGACCTTTTAGCATCAATTAGCATAATTTATGTTCGCTGTCAACTTTATTAGAGCTGCCTTCCTTCTGCCTTGAACGTTCTGCTTCTTTCTTGTATTTGTACAATAGGGTCAGAACAGTGAGTGTGTTTCAATGCACTTAATGATCCGATAACTGCAGAAAATCCGATTTTGTCAGTAATCCGATCAACACATTTACATGCGCTTGAGTAATCAGATAATGGGGAAACTCCAGGTCTGCAGGTCTAATCAGATTTCTGCTTTACAAGCAGGCAATAAACTCACAGAAGAAGTCGTGACGTAAATGTAATGCACTCAAACTTCATGCTACGGCTTGTTTTTTAAACATTGTGCCACTTTACCAGAACATATGAACATATATCATCCAGAAAAGAGGTCACTAATAGCTGGACTGCGGTCCTAGTCCGGACCCAGACACTGCACTATGCTGACCTGAACCTGTAACCGATAAACTATTGAGAATTGTTTGATTTCAACAGGGTGGTCCTATTTTAATATACTTTTCTAGCCTTAGCAGTGCCGTTTTAGTGGCCCGGGAGACTCACAGACCAGTCACATGCGCTGTAAACATCACACGTGATGCTGTTCAGCCAATCAGATCTGTGCATTACGATGAGCACTGAGTCTCGAGTGAGTGACGCTCAGACAGGGGAGGGATGAAGCGAGAAACAGCAGTCAGAGAAGAAAGTGAACCAGAGGGAAGTTATTTCACATGTTGTGCTCTAAAAAGAGAAAACTGACAGTAAATATTGTTGAAATCTGACTGAATTGCAATGTATTTGATTTGTCATTCAGTTGTTGACTGTTTAAGATGTTGATATTCCTACTAGGCTACTTCAGTAAACAGTATATGGCACTGAGTCATGATACAGGTTAGACATTATGATGCTCCAGACCTTCGCTTGAGGAAATGACCTCTAACTGGACCTTACTGAATTTTAATTAAATACCCCTGGTCTAGAAGATGAAGAATATTTAAATCTTTCATTTCGTCAAGCATGGAGTCAGTTTCAGCATAACTCAAAGTGTCACTGGTGTGGAAAATTGCCAAAAATGAAAATTTCAAGCCACAGTGGTTGTGATAAATAGATGGGCCTTGAGGTGGAAAAGCTGAGAACCCCTGTCCAGAAGCATACCCTGTATTATAGGCAGGTTTTGGAACAGGCGTGATGTTTGCTTGCCTGCTTATTTCTGGTACCACCATCGGTTTCGCACATGCGCAGACCGAGAAATCCAAAAGAAATCAGAGTAAATATCGATGCAGCAAGACCACATTCCTTGAGCAGTGCTCTTGTAGCACCCATATGCAGCCAACTGTTCACACCCATTGCCAAGCTAGTAAATGTACCGCTGCTCTGCTAAGTTGGCGTAGTTAATTAATTATTGACAGTGTTTGATGAAGCTGATTAATGAGCCTAAAAAATAGCATAAATTAGTGAATGCTGTCTGGCTAACTAACATCAGCCCAAACCTACACTACCTATCTAGCAAGCAAGCTCACTCGATTAATTGTCAGTAAGATGGTATCTAGACTTTCTACTATGGGTGGCTTACAATTAGATCATTTTACACAGGTAGGTGAAGGTGGTGTTGGGAGTCTTGCCCAAGGACTCTTACTGGTATAGTGTAGGGCGCTGACCCAAGTGGATTAAACCCCAGTCTACAGCGTAGAAGGCAGAGGTGTTACCCACTACACTAACCAACCACCTTTTATTAGTAGTATTATTAGTGTTTTTGTTTTACATTGTTTAAACCTCCAGCTGGCCTTTACGATGTGTGAACATTAATGTTTTCTTAATCTATAAAGTTTTATTGTTTCTAAGAAACAAAGTCTTCTTACAACCGTGACAATCAGAGCATTTAATGTGTGGGAACATTTAATAAACACCATTAAGCAGCTAAAAATGACAACAAAGCCCAAAGTCACTGATCTCCAAGCACAGCAGTGATTTTTGTCCTCTTGTCTTCGAACTTGTGGAGATGAGTCAGGCTAGCCTGTATGAGATGTCAGGCCTTGATTAACATCTCGGAAAGCAGATTTGCCCACTTGCTGTGCGCCAAGAGGACCCCGTAGCTGAGCGCTCCACCCGCAGCGTCCACCCACTCAAGTATTGATCAGCGCTGAACTCCAGCCTGCTTTTCTGCCCAGTCCAAAAAGCCTGTGGCTCAACAGCACACACTACCTATACATCGCCCATAGACTACCATTCAAAAGCCTGGAATCGTCATGCTCATCAATTTTGATTCTCATATAGAGTAAAAGTATATATTATAAACAATATATAATATACCATAATGATTTATCGACATTAACATTTTACATTATCTGCCTAAAATGAGAATTTTACCAGTTCCTCGTGGTTTGATGTGAAAAGCGCATCACAGTGGTGGTGATAGGAACCAGACGTTCACCTCTAAAAGCTCCCTCACAAGTTATTACATGGAATGGTTTTGACCATCCTGCCGGGTGTTTGAGATGGTGCCTTATGATAGTTTTGTGAATGTTTTTGGCCTAAAATGCATTTTTAAAAATCCATTTTTGGTGGACAGGTACACACAGGATGTTGTGTGGCAAAATAGAAAACAACTTTTTCCGCTATTTTATCATCAACATTCCATATAAAACTCGTGTGGGTTCGCTGGTGGTTCTGGATAGTAAATAAAATGTCTATATTTGTGTTGTAGTCATGGCGACCCCTGGTTCCCATCATCACCACTGTAAAGATATGATCCTGGAAGTTTCTCTACAATAAACTATGTCACATGTAACCACTATGAATGACTAAATTATAAAATAATGCTCAAAAATCTGTTTTCATTAAAAATCAAAATCATTCATTAACATATGATCGCTGTTTGAGGTATTGAGGCATTTTAGATACTCATTTCAATGATTCAATGTTTATTTTTTAATGTTATACAGCATTTTCAGTTATAATCATCTATAGCCTGATTTACAGTTTATACTGTTATTTTATCTAAGCACATTCCCACCATACAGCTTCTCTGTTTGGCAACCGTATGACTTACATACTCAAAAAATATCACCTTCATATTTTAAAAATGATTTGTTTTTTATGAAATGTAATAACTCATTATTTCACAGCAGCACAAGCATTTGAGATGTCTATTTTTTGAGATACTAAACCAATTTTTTTATTATTCAGAGAAATTAATAGTAAATTAATACATTTATTGTCAGGCAAATTTTTTATTTCAAAATAATTACAGATTTTCTCAAAATTTTGACATTGAAATGGTGAGTTATTCAATTTCAAGTTATCATTTCGAGATTTTAACATTTTGAGGGAATTCTATGTATTTTGACATCTTCCAGAGACAGAGGAAGAGAACAAAACACACAGTTTCATTTTTTTCTCTGGCCTGAATGGATTTCTGTATATTGTCTATGAATTATCTGCAGCGTGAAATTACACAGGAAGAGCCTATCGGATTCATTTTATTGTTTAATTCCATGCAAAATATTTCATTATCACTGAAAACACTGGGCCTCATTCTCCAGCTGTACGTAAGAAACAAATTCCTATTAAAATCGACTTAAAATCGCAGTTTTTATGAAGACTCTGACATTCAGCTGTGTTTCCTTATCTGGGATCTGTTCTTAGGTAAGAACAGAACCTACACACACTCAAGAGCACAAAGGTGAGAACAGTTCTGCGTTCTAAGAACACGTCATGAATCTGACGGTGACTTTTTCTTAGGATCTTTTTCAAGCGCAAATTTAAGAAAAAATGTAGGAGTGTACTGATGAACGAGGCCCATCGATTCCAGACTTTTGAACGGCAGCGCGCAACTCGGAGGAGCTTCTCTCCAGAAACCAAGCCTACATGCTTTGACCGTGGAGCTGTGGCGAGTGCGAGGAGGTGTGATCTCTCTGATGGTAACATGCTCAGGCTTTGCTAAGTGTGTGAGACAGCAGTGCCTCTAATGGGCTCTGTTCGCTTCTGTTCCACCTGATTCAAACCGATTCTGACATCATCAAAGAAGCTGCTGCGTTATTTATTAAAGATGAAACAGAGCATAATCAGGAGCACAGAGTGAACTCCAGCACAGTTCAGCTGAGTCTGGTCCAGCCCTCTGACACTACATTCACTGTGTGGGAGATAAATTACCACTTACCATTTTAATTCTGTTACATATAAAAACACCATATTTAAGTCATTTATAATATACTGTCTGCTCATGTTTTGCATGTGGGTGTTACTACAATTAAGGGCATTTTTAGTGCGAGAACACATTTTCACAAAGAAAATTCAGTTTCATTTATCTCATTTCTGGTCAAAGCAGACAATAAGTACATATGTTTCTATATATATATATATATATATATATATATATATATATATATATATATATATATGTGTGTGTGTGTATATATGTGTGTGTATATATATATATATATATATATATATATATATATATAATTTTTTATCCCAGCATTTAGTGTGTCCTTCCAATATTTTTCTACATCTCTTTCTACAAGTTCAGTTCTAGAAGTTGGTTTCTGCTTCTCACATTACAAGTAATCCCAGATACATTCAGTGCGTGAGTTTAAATGCACTTCACAATCTGGTAACTGCAGAAAATCAGATTTTGGCAGTAATCCGATCAACGCGTTTACATGCACTTGAGTAATCAGATAATGCGAAACTCTAGGTCACATGAGTCAGACAGTAATCAGTTTTCTGCTTTACAACCAGCCAATAAACTCGCAGATGAAAACGTGACCTAAACGTAATACAAACCTCAAACTGCGATGTAAAACATGCCACTTCACCTGAAACTATGAGCAGGCATTTTCTAGAAGATGGAGAATATTTAGATCTTTCTTCTCATAAAGCATGTATTTGATTTCAGTGTCACTCCGAAAGTGTTTTGCTGTGTCTCGCTGCAACACTGCTCCTTTATTTCCGGTTCCCGGCGTCACTTTTCACACATGCGCAGACTTAGAAATGCGAAAGAAATCAGATTAAGAGTCCACATGCCCGGAGAAATCTGATTACTGAGCGAGGCAAATGAAATGAAATAGGCTTAATGTTGAACAAAACAAGATTTTTGTATCAACATTTGAAGAAGAAATTCGGAGGGATGTAGATTTTATAACCGATTTCGCAGCTTCACAAATGTTCAATATGCGCACCTCCTGTGACACGACACACGTCCAGATCCCTTTGCCCCACACAGACAGCCTTCCTCTTTCAATTTTTTTGTGCCATGTCCAAATCTGCTTTCCATTTGGTGCATTTTTATTGAGTTTTCTCGAAAATGCATGCTGGACACTCTTGTTTGACTGTGTTGGGACATTTTCTAACACACAAAATGCCTTTTCATTTCCAGTGAACGGCATTCTTCAACCTGAAAAAAGAAAAATTAAGCTGGGTTAGGTTTCACATATTTTGGTTCAATTTGCCATCATTTGAGGGAGAATTGGCTGTTATTAGACTACGAAATGATGTCGATTTTTTGGGGAAGCCCTGTATATTACACTGAAGCTACAAAGCTAATATGGCTAACAAGTAAAGGAGGCTTATCCCTCGCTAATTAGCCTTGTGCCAACTTCATGCCTAAATCATAATCCATTTGCCTCGAACCATTTATAGCTGTTCAGTGATCTCTAATAAACATGCTTATTTGATTTCTGTCACTGTACACTCTTAAAAAGGATGGTTCTTTAAGGGTTCTTTGGTAGAGAAAATGGTTCTTTGTAGAACCATGAATATTCAAAGAATCCTTTGCATGATTAAAAGACTCCTTGCATTATAAAACGGTTCCTCAGACTGAGCGAGAACATTCTGTAGATGGTTCTATATAGAACCCTTTGGAAAATGGTTCTATACAGCACCATAAAGGGTTCCACTATTGTTACAAATCAAAGAATGCTATATAGATGTTATGTGTTATATAGAATGGTTCTGCTATGTGTGGATGATGTACTGTTTTCTATCAACATGGACAAAAATACAGACTGTTCAGGCCTTTAGATGCTGCTACTACGTTTTTTCGTGAAGCTTGCTGTGCTAATGCTAACAATGATAGTGCTAATCTATAAAAATATAAGGCTATGTTTCTTACTAGCTACATTCGCCCTGTAGCTCCAGTATAAAACCATAGATTTGGCTTAGATTTGAGGTATTTGAACGGTGGAAATGAGATTTTTCACCCAACTATATCATTAACTAAGACCTCTGCCCACTGTAGACTAACATGGTGGATCTTTAGTCTTATAAAAGCTTTAGCAGTTTTTTTCCTCATAAAGTGAATAGCCTTCATAGAGGTATGAATTATGAATCTACAATAACACTCTTCATCATAAAGTAGCCACAGGGGACCTGAAGCTTCGGCCTCTTTTGTCTACGTCAGTAGTACTGGGCACATTGCTGTCTTTAAGTGTGAAACCCACCCGCATGGCCGGAGGTTCAGTGCTCTGCCTGGTGCAGCAGATATGATCGAATATGAAAAATCATCTCCTTGCAGAAAAGAAAGGGAGGGAATGTGCCTGTGTGTGTATGCATGGAGTTCTTTCATTTTGGTTTCTGAGGTAAAGCAGTTGATCTGAAAAACAAATTTCTATAATTTCCACTTATTTAAAAGCCAGGAAATGTTTCTTCTTTACTTTTGCACTTGAGCTATGAGGCTCATGTGGCTAAAAAGGAGTTGAAGCTATTCCCCCAGCAATGAGCACCATGTAGCATGCCTAAATCATCACATCACACATAGCTGTAAAGTTTGGCAGAGGAGGGATAATGATATGGGGTTTTTTTTCAGGGCTTGGCCTTAGTTCCAGTGAAGGGAAATCATAATGCTTCAGCAGACCAAGACATTTTGGACAGTTGCATGCTTCCAACTTTGTGGGAACAGTTTGGGGAAGAACCTTTTCTGTTCCAGCATGACTGAACACCAGTGACCAAAGCAAGGTCCATAAAGGCCTGTCTGGGTGAATTTGGTTTGGAAGAACTTGACTGGCCCTCACAGAACCCTGACCGCAACCCCATCAAACACCTTTAGGATGAACTAGAATGGAGATTGCGAGCCAAGCCCTCTCGTCCAACATCAGTGTCTGACTTCACTGGATGAATGGTCAAAAATTCCCACAGACACTCTCCAAAATCTTGTAGAAAGCTTCCCAGAAGAATGGAAGCTGTTTTAGCTGCAAAGGGGGAGCGGCTTCATATTAATGCCTATGGATTAAGAATGGGGTGTCATAAAAGTTCCAATATGGTTTGTCCGTATAGCGTACATGATCAGAAAGAGGTTTTCTGAGTCTTTAACCATGGAAAACCTCACTCTAGAGACTGAGTGGTACCACTGTAGAAGGTGAATAGACTGAGGTGCCCAACTCCAGTCCTGGTGGGCCGACATTTAGCACAGTTTGGTCATTTCTCTACTCATACATACCCATTAAACCTCCTAATTAACTCGGCAATTAACAGATGAGTGTAATCAGGTGTATTTGAGCAGGTAAATCGCCAAACTGTGCTGGACATTGTTCCTCCAGTACTGGAGTTGTGCACCCCTGTTTCATGTTACATTGGATTAGGTGTAGCATTTAGATGCAGCTGTACACAAGGTCATGGAAACTCAGCTAAGACAAGAATACTCACTAGAGTGTGTGTGCCCTGAAAGTGTAAGACTCGCATTTCTGTGCTGGGCTGCATTAAAGCTGGGCTCCTCGTACATCATGTTCAATCGACAGGTTCGTCTGGACCAGCCGCTCCAATTTACAGCTGCACGTAGGCTCTAAATAGTGCTGAGTCATTCAGAACTCTGCACACTGCAATTAAGTTTAGGGCAGCTGGTGTACTCCAGGTATGTAAACAAAACAGGTCTATCATGCTACTGAATAAATTTGAATCTTTATTGCATTTTAACAGAACTGGTGGAAAAAAACAGCTTAGTTTGTCACCATAAAAGCCAGCATATCGCTGTTGTTGGAAGAAAACCTCATGTCTCCAAAATAATAACTTTACAGGAGAATGAAAAACAGACTTTACCTTTAATGTAAGTCAATGGAACCAGACTTTTTTCCACATGATTTTGGGGTATTTATTTTAGTCCATTCATTATGAAATTTAAATACAATGTAATAGACAATTGAG
This sequence comes from Pygocentrus nattereri, assembly GCF_015220715.1. Taxonomy (NCBI): domain Eukaryota; kingdom Metazoa; phylum Chordata; class Actinopteri; order Characiformes; family Serrasalmidae; genus Pygocentrus; species Pygocentrus nattereri. The sequence goes on from NC_051217.1 coordinate 42,495,687, forward strand.
GTTAGGGAACTAGCCCCGTGACTGGAAGGTTGCCGGTTCGATCCCCAGAGCTGACAGTACATGACTGAAGTGCCCTTGATCAAGACACCTAACCCCCAACTGCACCCCTGGCGTTGCAGATAGGGCTGCCCACTGCTCCAGGCAAGTGTGCTCATTGCCCTCTATTGTGTGTGCTCACTAGTGTGTATGTGGCATTATACTGCACAGATGGGTTAATTGTGGAGGTGAAATTTCCCTGTTGTGGGAATAATCTTCATCTTAAAAAGGTATTTTCAAATTAAGTAAAAAACTTCATTCATCAAGAATGGGGATACCAGGTTTTCTACTGGTCAACTGCAATTGAAGTTATTTGGCTGCTTACCAACAAACACAGCATGTGTTATGTTTTGGATGCTGGTATGCTGGTCAACCAGCATGACCATGTTGGGTGACCAGGTTAATGGAAAGCATGCTGGTCTGTGCTACTTTTTTCAGCAGGGAGAATGACAGGCTACATGCAGAAAATGCGGTGTTTAAAATGCAGAACAGAATCAATAATAGATCATAAGTGTTGCCATAGCAGTGCTTTTAAGAGAAAGGCAAAGAAAGAGAGACATGCAAAGAAGCACAGCCTCCAAAGACACTTGTGCCCAGAAGTATCACATTTATGGTCCAGGTAGTGCTACATGAGGTTAGAACGTCTTTCTGACGATGCTTCAGCCTCATTCTGTGGTGTGGTTAGAGATGAATGTTCTCTCATCTAATTGAGGCCATATATTTTAATGTGTTTTCAGCTAAAAATTGCTTGCACTTAGCATATAGGTGCAAATTGTCCTGCATTGACCAATGACATATTCAAAAACAGCACAGCTTTTGAAGGAGCGGAATGAACCAATGCAACATCCATTTGAGCCACGTATCAAAGAATTGAAAATAACGGCTGAATTTGTAAAGTGACCTCCATTCATTTCATATCTGTATACAATTCATGAACATTGCTAAGTGGATAATTGCTTTTATAAAACAGTGGCAATGTAAAGCCTACGCGTTTAAACCGAAACGTCCATAAAGTGATTAAAACAGATTTAATCATGTCTAAATTAAATGGAGTATCTAAGCCTGGCTTGACTCAGTGAAACTGCCATGCAACGTTAACTGCTCGTGCCCTACATTAAACTAAATTACACTTGAGTTGCATAATGTAAAGCATCCTGCAAGTCATTTGAAACTCAGCCATAAAAGTTTCAAGCATCTCAACTTCGCGCAGCAGCTATCTGCCAATTGAAATGCTGGTAATGCATCATCGGGCAGTCGTGGGCTGGAGGTTAGGGAACTGGCTCTGTGACTGGAAGGTTGCTGGTTTGATCCGACAGTACATGACTGAGGTGTCCTTGAGCAAGACACTCACTGCTCACCAGTGTGTATGTGGTGTTCATTGATGGGTTAAATGCGGAGGTCAGATTTCCCCATTGTGGGACTAATAAGGGTCACTTGGGGCAGGCGTGGGCTGGAGGTTAGGCTACCAGGTCCGGTCACCGGAAGGTCACCGGTTTGATCCCCTCAGCCGACAGTGCATGACTGAAGGCACCTAACCCCCAGTTGCTCCCTGGGCGCCGTGGATAAGGCTGCTCACTGCCCCTAGTGTGTGTGTTCACTAGTGCGCATGTATGTATGTGGGTGGGTTAAATGCGGAGGTGTGCAAAACACAATCGGCTATGAATGAATGAATGAATGAATGAATGCGATCACGCTTTGAAACCGCATTATCACCACATTATAAGAAAAAGACAAACAACTTTAAACAGTTGTTTGGATAACAATGTTAGATCAATTTAGCTGATTTGAGCTGAAGCTGTCAGCTAATTTAGCTAAGTTTTCGAAAGTTACAGATCACATTCCTGTAAATCGTGCTTCAACTTTAGCTGGATTGCACGGTCTATCTAGCATATCGCTGTATAAGTTGTTTGTCTTTTTTTTAGGCAATTACTGGGCGTAATGCCTCAGTTCTGTCCTTCAAACTGCAGGTTTCTATAATGAAAAGCTCATTATTTGAAGCCACATCAAGCTAATAACAAAGCTAAACTAAAATTCTCTAAAAAAGTTGTTTCTGCTCACAAATTGCAAAGGATTTAAGAAAACTGTAATCTCTTAAACATAAAGTAAGGGCTAGCTGTCTAGCCAGTGTTAGCTTGCCTTAACCTGTTAGGAGAGTGATCAGCTAGTTGGCTAAATGTAGCTTCAGTGTTATTAGGGTTGGTTAGGTTAAGTAACTGTGTTATCTGGCTAACATGAACTAATAACCAGTGTTAGTTAACTGTTCCCTGAAAACTGCAGTTAGCGAAGCGTAGCAGGGTTGGTTAGGTTAAGTAAGTATGTTGGCTAGCCAACGTGAGCTAACGTGAGCTTACGGTCCCCCGAAAGCAGAGCTGTTAGCTAAATGTAGCTTAGCTGTCATTAGGTTAAGTAACTATGTTAGCTGGCTAACGTGAACTGACACTGTGTAATAATATAATAATAATAATAATTGTGTGTGCAATAACTCAGAGGGACAATAATTTAAATAATTTAAGTCATTTGAACTGCTTTATACTAGATGTTTCATATTTACTATCACAGTCACCGCCACTTTATTGATTCACAAGAACTTAAATCTTGTGTGCATATTGCAAATTTCTCTTTATCTTTGTTTTAAATTATTAAAGTGTTTATTCTTTTACATAAATGGCTGCAACTTTAACAACTGCAATTCCCCTCTGGGATCAATCAAGGATTCTGATTCTGATTGACTTAAGTGTAACTTAACTGTTATCAGGGTTGGTTAAGATAAGATAAGATAAGATAAGATAAGATAAGATAAGATAAGATAAGATAAGATAATCCTTTATTAGTTCCACAGCGGGGAAATCCACAGTATTATAGCAGCAGCAGAGTAACAGGAGTAAGGCACTCAGTAATAGAAATGGGAAACAGTTTAAACCTTATCAACATTATAAATAATAATAAAAATAATAAATAATAAATAAAAAGTATAAGTAAGTAAGTATGTTGGCTAGCTAACATGAGCTAACGTGAGCTTACGGTCCCCCGAAAGCAGAGCTGTTAGCTAAGTGTAGCTTAGCTGTCATTAGGTTAAGTATCTATGTTATCTGGCTAACATGAACCGACACTGTATAACTTGACTTAAGTGTAACTTAACTGTTATCAGGGTTGGTTAGGTTAAGATAAGATAAGTTAAGATAATCCTTTATTTAGTAAGTATGTTAGCTAGCTAACATGAACTAGCATGTTAGTTTACTCTAACCTGAAAGCAAAGGAGTTAGCTAAGTGTGGCTTAGCTGTCCCCGGGGTTGGATAGGTTAAGTAAAGATCTTAGCTGGCTAATAAGAACTAATATTTTTAAATGTTTGCTTACTGTACCCTGAAAGCAGAGCAGTTGGCTAAGTCTAGCTTGGCTGTTGTTGAGTTACGTAAAGCTTAATCCACACCACAAAACCACTAGACTGTAATTAGTCTATTCCGATTTTAGGCCTGGCATGTGCCGATAGCTAATTATCACACATCATGATGCAGCTACAAAGCTTGGGAGTGTACAGGCCAGAAAGGAATGGGATTGGTGTTGGACAACAAGTAAAGTATCTCACATAATGTATTCCACCTTTTCTCCACTAAGTAAGATGAAGCACAGGTTGAAGATTGACTCCTGCACACCGAACGCATCGTAAAGAGGCATTTTGTGGCTGCATTATTTGGCTTTTAAACGCAGAGCTTTCCACTGATGTAAGCCATAAAGGAAGAAAGAATAGTGCCCCCGGGACTGAGCTTAACACGGCACGCATGTTAGTAAATTCAAAATTGCTTCCATTTGCATTTCTAATTTTTTCCTTCTCTTCCTCTGAATCATTCAGATACCCCCACGCCAATAATGCTGTTTGTTTCGACAGCATTCAGATTTATACAATAGCACATAACCTCAGGGCTGCGTTCTTTTCAGATGGAGTCAGATTTTCATTCCTCACTCCATCTATGTAATCTGAGGTATCGCCGGTATTTCCCAGGTGGCCGGATTATTGCGACCGTGTTTCAGCAGACGTGTCGATTCTTTCTCTCTCTACAGGCTTGATGTGCAAAGACAAGGGCATCAGGCAGATTATCCTTCATATAACCTCATTGTACTGTACCGCCTGTGTGTGTGTGTGTGTGTGTGTGTGTGTGTGTGTGTGTGTGTGTGTGTGTGTGTGTGTGTGTGTGTGTGTGTGTGTGTGTGTGTGTGTGTGAATTGATTCTCCATACAGTTCGCAGCCTGCTCGGATCTATTCTCCCACCTGCCCCCATTCTTAATCCATCTGTTCCTTTATTCTCTGGCGATGCTGACCTTGATTCAGATTTGAATACACTGACAGCATCAGGATTTCAGAGCTTGATTTATTTTAGTACTGTTTTATGATGTTTTATGGGCTGCGTCTGGGCCTTGACTTCTAGGCTGGCTTTGTTGTGAGGTGGGGTGGAGGTGGGGGGTTGGGGTATGAGGGTGGATTCTGCATTTCAACCAAGCAATAAACCATTTTCTGTTTTGTTTTCCTGTCCATCAATGCAGCAAAATCAATGGTTTGAAAGTCTGTCATCCAGTGTGATCACATGATGCATTACCAGCATTTTGATAGGCTGAAATTTGTTGCATGAAGTTGAGACACTTGCAACTTTTGGGCTGAGTTTCAAATAAGTGGCAGGATGCTCTACATTATGCAATTTATTTTAATATAAGTTGCAAGCGACTAAAGTTGCATGAAGGTTTCACTGTGTCAAACTGGGCATAGTTGCTGTTGCTAGGGCATGAATGACCAACTGGGTGAATTAGTTTTCTACTGTGCCACCTCGAGGCAGACCAGTGTTAGGTAAGACTATTAAAGGCAGAACTTTGCCCATTGAGAGTGAAGCAGGATAAACAGTGCCTTTTCCCTCAATTTGTATTTGAATGTTATTCTTTAATGGACAACATAACATCAAAACAAGTTACTTTTTAAGGAACACCCAGAATTTCTAGACATTCAAGAGATTAACTTCCCAGGTCCCCCTGTATTTCGCACCTTCATTCTCATCATTATATGACAAAAAAAGAAGTAATGAATAATGAAATTGTTGCAGTATAATAAAAGTTCTTGTCCATTTTTTAGCATTCCACATTTGCAACAACAGCACACTATACAAACAATGTTTCTTGGTGGAGGAATTGTTTGTGGTAATTACTAATTATGGTGACAATTATTTGTAGAACATTTGTGTTGATTTTAGCTTATTTAACATTGTCACTGTTTTTTAAAAGCAATTAGCCACTTAAAGCCATGCATTACAGTGATTTCCCCATTTGTGTCACTTCATAGTTTCTATGTCTTCACTAAAATTGGAAAAATAAGGAAAGCCCTCCTTTCAGTAGGTGCCCCCAAACTTTGGACTGGTGCTCCATATGAAGACATTATTTTGAATTACAATAGCAAATGTTCATGAATTTTATGCAGATATGAAATTAATCATTATCACTGTACAAATTCAGCAGTTATTTTCAAATAGATGTTGCATCAGTTCATTCAGCTCCCTCAAAAACTGCACTTTGAAGATCCATGTTAAACTGTGTGTAGGAGTGAGTGCTTTGGATACATCACTGGTCAGTGCAGGACAATTTGCGCTTATGTGCCAAATGCAAACACCACATTTTTACCCAACAACACGTTAAAATATATGGCCTCAATCAGATTGGAGAACTAACGACACCACGGACTGAAGCTGAAACATCGTCAGAAAGACGTTCTAACCTCATGTAGTAACTACCTGGACCATAAATGATGCAAATGTCATGACACGTGTTAATATTATTGTTTTTTTCCAATATGTGGCTTGTGAGATGATATGCATTATGAATTGAATACTGTCAGATTGCATTCTATAAAATGTATAATAACAGGAATGATTTCCATGTTACTCCAAAAAGTAATAATCATGAATGTAAGAAAAGCTCCACAGTGCTTAGAACGGGAAAAAAATGGTTTGGTTAGCCTTCCATGGAAGAATTGAGTACAATAATGATAGGCAAAGAGTGGTAGATCAAACAGTGCACACTAGTCAATGTGAGGATCCCATGCCAATACTTCAACTATGCTAACTCATTTATGAAGACATCCCCCAAATCGATCAGTTACCAGCGGGAGGGTAAAAAGTGAAGATAAAGTTAGCCAGCTGATTTGAATTTTCAAGTCCACCTTAAATAGAATGTTTACAAGTTATTGTATTGGAAGTTATTGAATGGAAACTTTCAAAAAGAAGCTGGCGAATAGGAAGTTGAGCCTCACGGAGAAAACAAGAGTCTCAGCAGCTACTTCTCCTCACAGGACTTCACAGGCATCTGCCAAGTGTCAATTCTGAATGGGCAAAACAAATAACTCACTCTTTAGGGTTGTTAAAAACTACAGAAACTACACCTCTATTTAACTGTAAAGTCCACCTCTATTTAGTTGTAGAGTCCACCTCTATTTAGTTGTAGAGTCCACCTCTATTTAGTTGAAGAGTCCACCTCTATTTAGTTGAAGAGTCCACCTCTATTTAGTTGTAGATTCTGTCTCAATTTAACTACAAAGTCCACCTCTATTCAGTTGTATAGTCCTCTAGTCTGTCGTAGAGTCCAGCTCTATTTGGTTGTAGAGTCCAGCTCTATTTGGTTGTAGAGTCCACCTCTATTTAGTTGTAGAGTCCACCTCTATTTAGTTGTAGAGTCCACCTCTATTTAGTTGAAGAGTCCACCTCTATTTAGTTGAAGAGTCCACCTCTATTTAGTTGTAGATTCTGTCTCAATTTAACTACAAAGTCCACCTCTATTCAGTTGTATAGTCCTCTAGTCTGTCATAGAGTCCAGCTCTATTTGTTTGTAGAGTCCACCCCATTCAGTTTTTCAGTCCACCTCTGTTCATTTGTGGATTTTCTAGCTTGCTCTCACTAATTTCAGCCACACTTTATATAAAAAACATAAGACTAGGTCATAAATGAACTTGTAAGGTTCAGTTCAGCTCCGTTTTGTTTATTTTTTATGGATATCAGACTTCTGTTTTTTTTTTTTTTAATTAATGTTATGTTTTGTTAGAAAATGACATCCCTTTGACAAACATTGTTGCCTTTTTGGGAGTGTGGTGTAAACTAACTAACTAACTAACTAACTAACTAACTAACTGACTAAATAACTAAATAAATAAATAAATAAATAAAAGACCAACATACTGCAGCTTAGTACTCCTAAACTACAGTATGTTGGTCAGTATGCAGTTTAGCCTCACTGTTGGTCCTGCAGTCACTTAATAATCACCGTTTTGATGCTTCTTCTTTATTGATGCTGTTAAGATTTGCAGTTGGGCCTCAGGTATTCATTACAGCTGGTGGTTAAGCTGTTATTTCTGAGCATAAATCAAAAGCCCCCGGTTATTGTGATGATGGAGAGGCTTCTGTGGCAGTTATGGCTGCATCTGTCTTGGCAAAGACAACACAAGCGTCACGGATCAGAGCTGACACCACAGCCTTCATCTCCAGGAGCGATGAGTGGCAGGGGCGACGGTGATGAATGGATCCAGTGGGACTGGTCCGTCCTTTTGACCGGCTCTGGTGTCGCGCGCCCTCGTTCTCTCCATTACTCACACACATACACGACACGCATCAGCAGAGAGCCAGAAATGCTTAAAGTGACAGTTTGGCCAAATCTCAAATTTGTCCACTTTCACTTCTTCCCCCCAGTACAGTCAATCAGTCAAGAAATGTTTGCTGTCGAAGGTTTTGCTTCTTTAGTTTTGCACAGGAGCTGCAAGGCTAACATAGCTAACAAGTAATGGAAGTTAATGGACACCGATTAGCACTGTGCATAATGCATGCCTAAATCATCATACTACCGGTTTTCCTCTCTATTTTGCCACTTAAAGTGATACTTAAAAGGCCATAAAAGAAAGGTTTAACTAATGCTGCTGCTGTGCAAAAGTTTGTGCACCCCCGGTAAAACTACATGTTGATTTTCTAAGCGTAAATAAGTCACACGTCCTCTACAGAGAACACAGTCCTGCACATTGTAATTCACAGTTACCATTTAACTGATGAACTTAACATATTGGGGAAAAAAAAAAAACATAAAATGTGGCCGTTTTATATTTTTAGTCAGTATTTTTTTTCCAATATGTTAATCATAGAAAAGAAATGGAGATATAAATAAAATATGCAGAAAACGTCCATATTTAAGTTCAATACAGAAAATGTTAACATAGTGTCTATTAGAGAAATCTGACTGGGGGTGTTAAAACTTTTTAACGAGTGTAAACCTACTTGCGGTACACAAGAGGACGGCAGCAGTCTTGAGAGTGACATTTTTGGTTTAAAGAGTAGGAGAACCCAGTTTCTGATGATGTATCTCGAAGGTCTGAGAAAACAGCACATGCTTTAGGGTGCATTTTTGGGGACAGGTTCTTTGAAATGTCTTGATTCGCTCACTGGTTTCATATGTAGTAAATCAGTACATTTAAATTATGAATATGGGCGGGCTAGGCCACAGGAGATGGGAATATTGGGACACTAAGGACTCAATTATGTATGACATGGATGTGAAAGCAGTACACAATGACAGACTACCAACATCACTGACGGTGTAGCTCATCCACTGTGCTGTGCTCAGCCATAGTCATGTTTAAGATGGAATATTCCAGTCATTCCATGAACGCTCTCATTTTGTGTACCCGGAAGCCCAGATGCAGTAGTAACACATGGCAATATTTCATAAAATCAAGCCTTTCTTCAGACAATTAACACTGCGAGCACGAATGATGATTCCGTTAGCATCGTTAGTGCAAAGCTAATAGTGGTTTGGCAACCCAAATGATAAGAAGAGCCATTTTATTCTTTCAACAAAAGCCAAACTACCTTGGGAGCAACATTTAATGTCCATTTTATTGATGTAATTTTACCCTCTTGGCTGTAAATGCATCTCAGTATATGCTAATGGGGTAATATAGGCTAAAAACATATAAATGAACATGCAGACTTACTTTTCTCTGCTATAAGCTTTAGTTCAGTTATAGCTGCTATAGCTTTTCTCGCATCTCCAGCAGGAAACTTTTCCATAAAACTAGAACAGTTCCTTGAAAAATGTCTCTCAACATTCGAGTTTTTACGACCCTAAAGTCAGCTCCTCATTCACCAGCTTCTTCTTTGAATTTTCTCATTCCAACTTACATGCATGTAACTACTCACGATTTAAGGTGGAACGGGAAAATTTGAACAAGAAGCTGTCCAATGAGAAGCTGACTTCAGCTTTGTGGCTTTTTTTAGTGTTTGACAGTTTCTTCTTGCAGATTACATCAGGAAGCCAGCTGGAGTTCATTAGTCTCTAAATTATCGATGTTCGTCTTAACTCTTTCTCATTGCCTTTTCATTAGCGACTAGGTAGGCATTGCTATGGTGACCAACGGTCTGTGCACCAACCGTCAGGGTTAAAGGGTGAATTAGCAGTTATACTATATTAGCTCCAGCGTTTTAGACCATTTACTGTAAAAACGGTGTTTGAACAGTCAGTAGAGCTTTATTTAACTGCAGAGGATTATTTTACTTTTACCTAAAAGTCTAACCCTGCTGTGGAGCCACAACAGGGCAGTTAATGAGCCGCATATGGTCCCGAAGCCACATGTTTCTGACCCCTTCTATAGGCAGCTCATAGCAGCTGTAGCTAAAGCACAATCAGCTGATGAGTGAATAGACAGATAAAAAGATTGAATTTTAAAGTCTGTTAAATAATGTTTCCAAATTGAACTGGTTAGCCTGTTAGTTATAGCCTGTTAGCAGGTCCGGCTACTTTCTTGTTGTGATTTGTTCATAAAATTAATATAAAAGTATATTTTTATGAAACATAGCATGTTCTATTACACTAAATATAGCATGATTATTTTGTAAATATTGGTGAACATTAACATCAAAGGCTATAAGTTTAGTCAGGAACAATTTCAACTGGTTAGCTAAGTAGCTGACAGGATGGTATGAATGTTTCAGTTAGTAGAAACCCTGATAAAGTGTCTTCGTAGACCAAAACCCTTGTTGTCAGTAGGCTTTTTTATTAATAAGTGTGAAAAATACACAGCTAATACTTTTTTTCCGTGGGTGAAGATCCTGGTGAGATAGCGTATAGCATTCACTCTCCGTTTTAAAACGTTCCGAAAGTCAAGCTGGAGGTGTGATGCTATTTCCAGTCAAGGAGCATAGTAAACAGTTGATGTTCTGGTTGCTGGTTTTTATGGTGGATTATGGGAACTTTCAAGTATTGAGAGTTTCAGTGCACTGGGGTGAGATACCCAGAAAATGACGGATTTCCTGGTCAGACTTTCAATCAAAGTTCAATCAGACTATGGGTAGGCTAAATCAGACTGAGGGTAGGCTAAATCAGACTGAGGCAAGGTTCAATCAGACTGTGGATAGGCTAAATCAGACTGAGGGTAGGCTAAATCAGACTGAGTCAAGGTTCAATCAGACTGTGGATAGGCTAAATCAGACTGAGGGTAGGCTAAATCAGACTGAGGCAAGGTTCAATCAGACTGTGGATAGGCTAAATCAGACTGAGGGTAGTCTAAATCAGACTGAGTCAAGGTTCAATCAGACTGTGGATAGGCTAAATCAGACTGGGGTAGGCTAAATCTGACAGGTAAGGTTCAATCAGACTGGGGGTAGGCTAAATCAGACTGAGGCAAGGTTCAATCAGACTGTGGATAGGCTAAATCAGACTGAGGGTAGGCTAAATCAGACTGAGGCAAGGTTCAATCAGACTGTGGATAGGCTAAATCAGACTGGGGGTAGGCTAAATCTGACAGGTAAGGTTCAATCAGACTGTGGGTAGGCTAAATCAGACTGAGGCAAGGTTCAATCAGACTGTGGATAGGCTAAATCAGACTGGGGGTAGGCTAAATCTGACAGGTAAGGTTCAATCAGACTGGGGGTAGGCTAAATCAGACTGAGGCAAGGTTCAATCAGACTGAGGGTATGCTAAATCAGACTGAGGCAAGGTTAATTCAGACTGTGGGTAGGCTAAATCAGACTGAGGCAAGGTTCAATCAGACTGTGGATAGGCTAAATCAGACTGAGGGTAGGCTAAATCAGACTGAGGCAAGGTTCAATCAGACTGTGGATAGGCTAAATCAGACTGGGGGTAGGCTAAATCTGACAGGTAAGGTTCAATCAGACTGTGGGTAGGCTAAATCAGACTGAGGCAAGGTTCAATCAGACTGTGGATAGGCTAAATCAGACTGGGGGTAGGCTAAATCTGACAGGTAAGGTTCAATCAGACTGGGGGTAGGCTAAATCAGACTGAGGCAAGGTTCAATCAGACTGAGTGTATGCTAAATCAGACTGAGGCAAGGTTAATTCAGACTGTGGGTAGGCTAAATCAGACTGAGGCAAGGTTCAATCAGACTGAGGGTAGGCTAAATCAGACAGGGGGTAGGTAGCATTTTTGCCAGAAAGCTAAGTGTTCTAATGATTGCATAATGCACGCACTGCATGGTGGGTCTTGTAGTGAGAGAAGATTAGAGCACAAAAATGACATAAAATCGTGAATTCTGTCAAACTGATGAGGCTGAAGGATATGGTCCTGGACTACAACACATTACATAACATGACAAATAAAATATTACATGTTAGTTTTGGGCCATATTTTCCCATTTATTCTTAAAAAGACTTACTTATGTTGGTTCTGACACTTCTAAAGATATAAAACATTCCGGTATGAATACTGTATCCGTTTTAGTTTTAGCCAAACTATCACTTATATACACACAAGCACTCTCATTAAAGCAATTGGTTTAAAATAATCCACCGGATGGAGACAGAAGCTAATCCATTCATGCATGCTCTATAAATTAATGGATGTAATCCCATTCTTTACTGGAAAATGCCACAAAAGCAAATGATGTTCCGTCCACGAGCAACAGAGGGCAGTATGCTGAAGATTGGACAGACCATGATCTCTAGTCACTCACCAGCCAGCATCATGGATTCGTGGAGTCTAAAAAGAGTGACCATTAACCTTATTAGAAAGAAAGTAAATTTCTTCATATAGCACATTTAAACCTGAGGTTCATTATAATTTATGGGCAGAAATTGTCCCACCATTAGTTCACCAGCTGCACCGGTCTCATTTACACATAAAACACATTAACACCGCCACACCACTGCTCAGCCAGCACCAGACATAAAACAGTTAGTGAAAACCGATTGATAAAAAAATGCAGCTTGTAAAAACGGTCACTGACAATGGCTGTCTGATGCCAGTTGGTGGGCTGTTCCAACGCCTAGGTGCAGCGACAGCAAAGGCCGATCTCCTATTAGTTTAAGCTGAGGCGGTCAGCAGAGACTGGGAAGCTGACCTTAAAGAGCATGTCCATAATGCATGTAGGTGCAGGGCCATGTAATGCTTAAATACCAACAAAGCCACCTTATATTGGATAATGTAATGAACTGGGAGCCTCTGAGATGTTAAAACAGGAGTTTTGTGATCGCTGTTCTCTGTACAGGTTAATAATCGGGCTGTAACATTTTAAACTAGTTGTAAACAAGCAAGAGAATTTCCATTGATCCTGAGATACAGCACATCACAGTAATCCGTTTGGGTTTTTACAAAGCCATGGATGACTTTTTTTCACATCAAGTGGAGTAAGAAATACTGTATACACTGTATCTTGCGAACGCCTTGATTTGCCGTTGATGTTTAGAGTTTTTGACCTGATAATTTCGACACACGTCAAATATTACCCTGCCAGATTCTCCCGTTGAAAAGATGGCAAATTCAGCTTTATGTCAAAAGGTTTCCCAGCACTGGCGAACATGGTGAACATAACCAGTCAGATTCATTCAAATTAAGCTCATTTGAGCATGCTAATGGTCCAGCTCTTAGGTCACTACCTGTAATCACCAGAGGAATCAGCCAGATGGTCTTCTACAATACTGTTCATTGACAATGCACACAGATGATAAAAAGCTCTCAATTCATTTCTCAGACTGAGGCTGGGCTAAACCTGACTGAGACTAGGCTAAACCTGACTGAGCCTAGGCTAAACCTGACTGAGACTAGGCTAAATCTGACTGAGAGTAGGCTAAATCTGACTGAGGCTAGGCTAAACCTGACTGAGAGTAGGCTAAATCTGACTGAGAGAAGGCTAAACCTGACTGAGGCTGGGCTAAATCTGACTGAGACTAGGCTAAATCTGACTGAGAGTAGGGTAAACCGGACTGAGTCTAAGCTAAACCTGACTGAGGCTGGGCTAAATCTGATTGAGGCTAGGCTAAATCTGACTGAGGGTAGGCTAAACCTGATTGAGGCTGGGCTAAATCTGACTGAGGGTAGGCTAAGCCTGACTGAGGCTAGGCTAAATCTGACTGAGGCTAGGCTAAATCTGACTGAGGCTAGGCTACATCTGACTGAGGCTAGGCTAAACCTGACTGAGGGTAGCAAAATCTGACTGAGGGTAGGCTAAATGTGACTGAGGCTAGGCTAAACCTGACTGAGGGTAGCAAAATCTGACTGAGGGTAGGCTAAATGTGACTGAGGCTAGGCTAAACCTGACTGAGGCTACGCTAAATCTGACTGAAGGTAGGCTAAATCTGACTGAGGGTAGCTAGATCTGACTGAGGGTAGCTAAATCTGACTGAGGGTAGGCTAAATGTGACTGAGGCTAGGCTAAATCTGACTGAGGGTAGGCTAAACCTGACTGAGGGTAGGCTAAATCTGATTGAGGCTACGCTAAATCTGACTGAAAGTAGGCTAAACCTGACTGAGGGTAGGCTAAACCTGACTGAGGCTAGGCTAAATCTGACTGAGGGTAGGCTAAACCTGACTAAGGCTAGGCTAAATCTGACTGAGGCTAGGCTAAATCTGACTGAGGGTAGGCTAAACCTGACTAAGGCTAGGCTAAATGTGACTGAGGGTAGGCTAAATCTGACTGAAGGTAGGGTAAATCAGACTGAAGGTAGGCTAAATCTGACTGAAGGTAGGCTAAATCTGACTGAAGGTAGGCTAAATCAGACTGGGGTAGTCTAAATCTGACAGAAAGGTAGGCTAAATCTGACTGAAGGTAGGCTAAATCTGACTGAAGGTAGGCTAAATCTGACTGAAGGTAGGCTAAATCTGACTGAAGGTAGGC